>NC_023749.2:53347331-53452631 GCF_000499845.2 Phaseolus vulgaris
ATACGGGGAGAAAATCCAGGACGATTTTGTTTTCGGAAAACCAGTTTTGTTCACTCCGGTCTGGACTTACTACGCCTTACTCCTTGGGTGTTTTGGTCGGAAATTTTTCCAGACGTTCGTCACTGTGTCTATGAGTTTTGGCTGAGATTTGAGGCCCAGATTCGTCCCACAAGATTGGCAATAAATTTTTATTGATCACTGCCAGGGCCGAAAGGAAGGTTCGTTTGGTGTGTGAAAACTGTTTGATTTTTTTCGTGGGCGAATACTCATCCGTTTGACCTGAAATTTGTCGCGTTTTGTCCCAAATTCAGTGGAGATTCTTACGTGGAATTTAAGGAAAAAACTATTTCGGAAGAATTTTTCGGAAATTTTGTGCAAACCAAGGCTATCCTCTACCAAAAGTTGTGAAATTTCGCCCTACTTTATGCAATTTTTATTCTGGGTCCGTATTGCGCTGAAAAAGTTCACACAAGTACTTCCATATGTTGTTTGCACCCAGGTAAGGAGGCACGTCCATAAAAGAATCACAAAAAGGAGATACGGGGAAGAAAATCCAGGACGTTTTGTTTTCGGAAAACCAGTTTTGTTCACTCTCGGTCTGGACTTACTACGCCTTACTCCTTGGGTGTTTTGGTCTGAAATTTTACCAGACGTTCGTCACTGTGTCTATTGAGTTTTGGCTGAGATTTGAGGCCAGATTCGTCCCACAAGATTGGCAATAAATTTTCTATTGATCACTGCCAGGGCGGGAAGGAAGGTTCGTTTGTGTGTGAAACTGTTTGATTTTTTTCGTGGGCGAAACTCATCCGTTTGACCTGAAATTTGTCGCGTTTTGTCCCAAATTCAGTGGAGATTCTTACGTGGAATTTCAGGAAAAAACTATTTCGGGAGAATTTTTCGGAAATTTTGGGCAAACCAAGGCTATCCTCTACCAAAAGTTGTGAAATTTCGCCCTACTTTATGCAATTTTTATTCTGGGTCCGTATTGCGCTGAAAAAGTTCACACAAGTACTTCCATATGTTGTTTGCACCCAGGTAAGGAGGCACGTCCATAAAAGAATCACAAAAAGGAGATACGGGGAAGAAAATCCAGGACGTTTTGTTTTCGGAAAACCAGTTTTGTTCACTCTCGGTCTGGGACTTACTACGCCTTACTCCTTGGGTGTTTTGGTCTGAAATTTTTACCAGACGTTCGTCACTGTGTCTATTGAGTTTTGCTGAGATTTGAGGCCCAGATTCGTCCCACAAGATTGGCAATAAATTTTCTATTGATCACTGCCAGGGCGGAAGGAAGGTTCGTTTGTGTGTGAAACTGTTTGATTTTTTTCGTGGGCGAATACTCATCCGTTTGACCTGAAATTTGTCGCGTTTTGTCCCAAATTCAGTGGAGATTCTTACGTGGAATTTCAGGAAAAAACTATTTCGGAGAATTTTTCGGAAATTTTGTGCAAACCAAGGCTATCCTCTACCAAAAGTTGTGAAATTTCGCCCTACTTTATGCAATTTTATTCTGGGTCCGTATTGCGCTGAAAAAGTTCACACAAGTACTTCCACATGTTGTTTGCACCCAGGTAAGGAGGCAGTCCATAAAAGAATCACAAAAAGGAGATACGGGGAAGAAAATCCAGGACGTTTTGTTTTCGGAAAACCAGTTTTGTTCACTCTCGGTCTGGGACTTACTACGCCTTACTCCTTGGGTGTTTTGGTCTGAAATTTTTACCAGACGTTCGTCACTGTGTCTATTGAGTTTTGGCTGAGATTTGAGGCCCAGATTCGTCCCACAAGATTGGCAATAAATTTTCTATTGATCACTGCCAGGGCGGAAGGAAGGTTCGTTTGTGTGTGAAACTGTTTGATTTTTTTCGTGGGCGAATACTCATCCGTTTGACCTGAAATTTGTCGCGTTTTGTCCCAAATTCAGTGGAGATTCTTACGTGGAATTTCAGGAAAAAACTATTTCGGGAGAATTTTTCGGAAATTTTGTGCAAACCAAGGCTATCCTCTACCAAAAGTTGTGAAATTTCGCCCTACTTTATGCAATTTTTATTCTGGGTCCGTATTGCGCTGAAAAAGTTCACACAAGTACTTCCATATGTTGTTTGCACCCAGGTAAGGAGGCACGTCCATAAAAGAATCACAAAAAGGAGATACGGGGAAGAAAATCCAGGACGTTTTGTTTTCGGAAAACCAGTTTTGTTCACTCTCGGTCTGGGACTTACTACGCTTACTCCTTGGGTGTTTTGGTCTGAAATTTTTACCAAACGTTCTCACTGTGTCTATTGAGTTTTGGCTGAGATTTAAGGCCCAGATTCGTCCCACAAGATTGGCAATAAATTTTCTATTGATCACTGCCAGGGCGGGAAGGAAGGTTCGTTTGTGTGTGAAACTGTTTGATTTTTTTCGTGGGCGAATACTCATCCGTTTGACCTGAAATTTGTCGCGTTTTGTCCCAAATTCAGTGGAGATTCTTACGTGGAATTTCAGGAAAAAACTATTTCGGGAGAATTTTTCGGAAATTTTGTGCAAACCAAGGCTATCCTCTACCAAAAGTTGTGAAATTTCGCCCTACTTTATGCAATTTTTATTCTGGGTCCGTATTGCGCTGAAAAAGTTCACACAAGTACTTCCACATGTTGTTTGCACCCAGGTAAGGAGGCACGTCCATAAAAGAATCACAAAATGGAGTTACGGGGAAGAAAATCCAGGACCTTTTGTTTTCGAAAAACCCGTTTTTCTCACTCTCGGTCTGGGACTTACTACGCCTTACTCCTTGGGTGTTTTGGTCTGAAATTTTTACCAAACGTTCGTCACTGTGTCTATTGAGTTTTGGCTGAGATTTGAGGCTCAGATTCGTCCCACAAGATTCGCAATAAATTTTCTATTGATCACTGCCAGAGCTGGAAGGAAGGTTCGTTTGTGTGTGAAACTGTTTGATTTTTTTCGTGGGCGAATACTCATCCGTTTGACCTGAAATTTGTCGCGTTTTGTCCCAAATTCAGTGGAGATTCTTACGAGGAATTTCAGGAAAAAACTATTTCAGAAGAATTTTTCGGAAATTTTGTGCAAACCAAGGATATCCTCTACCAAAAGTTGTGAAATTTCGCCCTACTTTATGCAATTTTTATTCTGGGTCCGTATTGCGCTGAAAAAGTTCACATAAGTACTTCCACATGTTGTTTGCACTCAGGTAAGGAGGCACGTCCATAAAAGAATCACAAAAAGGAGATACGGGGAAGAAAATCCAGGACGTTTTGTTTTCGAAAAACCAGTTTTGTTCACTCCCGGTCTCGGACTTACTACGCTTTACTCCTTGGGTGTTTTGGTCTGAAATTTTTACCAGACGTTCGTCACTGTGTGTATTGAGTTTTGGCTGAGATTTGAGGCCCAGATTAGTCCCACAAGATTGGCAATAAATTTTCTATTGATCACTGCCAGGGCGGGAAGGAAGGTTCGTTTGTGTGTGAAACTGTTTGATTTTTTTCGTGGGCGAATACTCATCCGTTTGACCTGAAATTTGTCGCGTTTTGTCCCAAATTCAGTGGAGATTCTTACGTGGAATTTCAGAAAAAAAGTATTTCGGGAGAATTTTTCGGAAATTTTGTGCAAACAAAGTCTATCCTCTACCAAAAGTTGTGAAATTTCCCCCTACTTTATGCAATTTTTATTCTGGGTCCGTATTGCGCTGAAAAAGTTCACACATGTACTTCCATATGTTGTTTGCACCCAGGTAAGGAGGCACGTCCATAAAAGAATCACAAAAAGGAGATACGGGGAAAAAAATCCAGGACGTTTTGGCTGAGATTTGAGGCCCAAATTCGTCCCACAAGATTGGCAATAAATTTTCTATTGATCAGGAAGGTTCGTTTGTGTATGAAACTGTTTGATTTTTTTCGTGGGCGAATACTCATCCGTTTGACCTGAAATTTGTCGCGTTTTGTCCCAAATTCAGTGGAGATTCTTACGTGGAATTTCAGGAAAAAACTATTTTGGGAGAATTTTTCGGAAATTTTGTGCAAACCATGGCTATCCTCTACCAAATGTTGTCAAATTTCGCCCTACTTTATGCAATTTTTATTCAGGGTCCGCATTGCGCTGAAAAAGTTCACACATGTACTTCCATATGTTGTTTGCACCCAGGTAAGGAGGCACGTCCATAAAAGAATCACAAAAAGGAGATACGGGGAAGAAAATGCAGGACGTTTTGTTTTCGGAAAACCAGTTTTGTTCACTCTCGGTCTGGGACTTACTACACCTTACTCCTTGGGTGTTTTGGTCTGACATTTTTACCAGACGTTCGTCACTGTGTCTATTGAGTTTTGCCTGAGATTTGAGGCCCAGATTCGTCCCACAAGATTGGCAATAAATTTTCTATTGATCACTGCCAGGGCGGGAAGGAAGGTTCGTTTGTGTGTGAAACTTTTTGATTTTTTTCGTGGGCGAATACTCATCCGTTTGACCTGAAATTTGTCGCGTTTTGTCCCAAATTCAGTGGAGATTCTTACGTGGAATTTAAGGAAAAAACTATTTCGGAAGAATTTTTCGGAAATTTTGTGCAAACCAAGGCTATCCTCTACCAAAAGTTGTGAAATTTCGCCCTACTTTATGCAATTTTTATTCTGGGTCCGTATTGCGCTGAAAAAGTTCACACAAGTACTTCCATATGTTGTTTGCACCCAGGTAAGGAGGCACGTCCGTAAAAGAATCACAAAAAGGAGATACGGGGAAAAAAATCCAGGACGTTTTGCTTTCGGAAAACCAGTTTTGTTTACTCTCGGTCTGGGACTTTCTACGCCTTACTCCTTGGGTGTTTTGGTCTGAAACTTTTACCTGACGTTTGTCATTGTGTCTATTAATTTTTGTCTGAGATTTGACGCCAAGATTCTTCCCACAAGATTCGCAATAAATATTCTGAAAGGAAGGTTTGTACGTGTGTGAAACTGTTTGATTTTTTTCGTGGGCGAATACTCATCCGTTTGACCTGAAATTTGTCGCGTTTTCTCCCAAATTCAATGCAGATTCTGAAGTGGAATTTCAGGAGAAAACTATTTCGGGAGAATTTTTCAGAATTTTTGTGCAAACCAAGTGTACCAAAACTTGTGAAATTTCACCCTATTTTCTACAATTTTATTCTGGATCCGTATTGCGCTTAAAAACTTCACACAACTACTTTCATATGTTGTTTGCACCCAGGTAAGGAGGCACGTCCATAAACAAATCACAAATAGAAGATATGGGGAAGAAAAGCCAGGACGTTTTGTTTTCGGAAAACCAGTTTTGTTCACTCTCATTCTGAAATTTTCCCCAGACGTTCGTCAGTGTGTCTGTTGAGTTTTGGCTGAGATTTGAGCCCCAGATTCGTCCCAAAAGAATGGAAATAAATTGTTTATTCATAAATGTCAGGGCTGAAATGAAGGTTCATTCATGTGCGAAACTATTTTATTTTTTTCGTGGGTGGATACTCATCTGTTTGACCTGAAATTTGTCGCGTTTTGTCCCAATTCAGTGGAGATTCTTACGTGGAATTTTAGGAGAAAACTATTTCGGGAGAATTTGTCAGAAATTTTGTGCAACCAAGGCTATCCTCTACCAAAACTTGTGAAATTTCGCCCTACTTTCTGAAATTTCATTCTGGGTCAGTATTGCGCCGAAAAATTCACACAAGTACCTTCATATGTTTTTTGCACCCAGGTAAGGAGGCACGTCCATAAACAAATCACAAATAGAAGATATGGGGAAGAAAAGCCAGGACGTTTTGTTTTCGGAAAACCAGTTTTGTTCATTCTCGGTCTTGGACACACTACGCCTTACTCCTTGGGTATTTTGGTCTGAAATTTTTACCAGACGTTCGTCACTGTGTCTGTTGAGTTTTGGCTGAGATTTGAGCCCTAGATTCGTCCCAAAAGATTGGAAATAAATTGTTTATTCATAACTGCCAGGGCTGAAATGAAGGTTCATTCGTGTGCGAAACTATTTTATTTTTTTCATGGGTGAATACTCATCTGTTTCACCTGAAATTTGTCGCGTTTTGTCCCAAATTCAGTGGAGATTCTTACGTGGTATTTTAGGAGAAAACCATTTTGGGGAGAATTTGTCAGAAATTTTGTGCAAACCAAGGCTATCCTCTACCAAAACTTGTGAAATTTCGCCCTATTTTCTGCAATTTTATTCTGGGTCCGTTTTACGTTGAAAATATTCACACATCTACTTTGATATGTTGATTGCACCCAGGTAAGGAGGCATGTCCATAAACAAACCACAAAAAGAAGATACGGGGAAGAAAAGCCAGGACGTTTTGTTTTCGGAGAACCAGTTTTGTTCACTCTCGGTCTTGGACACACTACGCCTTACTCCTTGGGTATTTTGGTCTGAAATTTTTACCAGACGTTCGTCACTGTGTCTGTTGAGTTTTGGCTGAGATTTGAGCCCCAGATTCGTCGCACAAGATTGGAAATAAATTTTTTAATCATCACAGCCAGCGCTGAAAGGAAGGTTCGTTCGTGTGCGAAACTGTTTTATTTTTTTTTGTGGGTGAATACTCATCCGTTTGACCTAAAATTTGTCGCCTTTTGTCCCAAATTCAGTGGAGATTCTTACGTGAAATTTGAGGAGAAAACTATTTCGGGAGAATTTTTCAGATATTTTGTACAAACCAAGGCTATCCTCTACCAAAACTTGTGAAATTTCGCCCTACTTTCTGCAATTTTATTCTGGGTCCGTATTGCGCTGAAAAAATTCACACAACTACTTTCATGTGTTGTTTGCACCCAGGTAAGGAGGCACGTCCATAAACAAACCACAAAAAGAAGATACGGGGAAGAAAAGCCAGAACGTTTTGTTTTCGGAGAACCAATTTTGTTCACTCTCGGTCTTGGACACACTACGCCTTACTCCTTGGGTATTTTGGTCTGAAATATTTACCAGACGTTCGTCACTGTGCCTGTTAAGTTTTGGCTGAGATTTGAGCCCCAGATTCGTCGCACAAGATTGGAAATAAATTTTTTATTCATCACAACCAGCGCTGAAAGGAAGGTTCGTTCGTGTGCGAAACTGTTTTATTTTTTTTGTGGGTGAATACTCATCCGTTTGACCTTATATTTGTTGCGTTTTGTCCCAAATTCAGTGGAGATTCTTACGTGGAATTTCAGGAGAAAACTATTTCGAGAGAATTTTTCAGAAATTTTGTGCAAACCAAGTGTACCAAAACTTGTGAAATTTCGCCATACTTTCTACAATTTTCTTTTGGGTCCGTATTGCGCTTAAAAACATCACACAACTACTTTCATGTTTTGTTTGCACCCAGGTAAGGAGGTACGTCCATAAACAAATCACAAATAGAAGATATGGGGAAGAAAAGCCAGGACGTTTTGTTTTCAGAAAACCAGTTTTGTTCACTCTCGGTCTGGGACTTACTAAGCCTTACTCCTTGGGTATTTTGGTCTGAAATTTTTACCAAACGTTCTATGGAATCAACTTGAGTTGGAGATAGCTTAGGCACTTTTAATAGAATTGGATCAAGGTTCTATGTTTCAAGAACTCACCAAAACTTGCACCAAACACCAAACTCACATGGAAGATCCATCTATTGCCAATTGAACCGATTAAAATGTGTATAAAAGCAAAAGCACCGTTTAAAAAGCTCAAGAACAGATTTGAACCGAACAAAACAACTATAAATGAAGAAGAAACAAATGGAAACAGCCAAGGAGAAGATGAACCGAAGCAAATTCAGAAAAAACTAAAATACCGAATGAAAATGCTAGAAAAGTAAACTAAGACATGTTTTAGCTTCAAATGAACTAGGAGATGAAAGAAAGAAGAACTTATGGAGATGAAGGATTTGGTTTGATGATCACGCCACTTGGATGGTGAAAACTCCAAGATAAGTGAGCTAGTGCCACCACTTGAGAGAACCAAATGCACTCAAGATAAGACAAGGTGAAGGAGAAGACAAGTTCTCACAATTCTCTCTCAAATTGAGTAGAGTTTCTCTATTACCAATTTCAATTCTGAATTTTACAAGAGCCCACACCTCTATTTATAGTGTGAGGGTGCTGGAAAATAGGTGGGAAAATTCAAATAAAACTCATTTGAAATTCCCACCAAAAACAAGTCACATGGGAGGTGTGACCTTTTTCTACTATGACACCTCTTAAAAACTACAACTACGCCTACTCTCCTAAGTCACATGGATAATGTGACTTTATTTTACATTTTCACACTTCTTTATTTAATATCCACACCTCCTACAACTATACAAAATGATGCTCTTTTATTTAATGCTTGGCCTTGCCACTCATGGATGGACTTGGGCTTTTTTGGGCTTTGGCCTTCTTGGGCTTTGGGCTTGGGCCTCATCTTTATTTTATGTCTTCTTTTAATTATGAGAATACTAGAAGGAAGCACTTCAAATGTGAGGGTGAATGTCCTCTTCCTTCATTAATAAAAGCCTCATTTATTTGATTCTCATCAAGTATTCACCGCTGAAAAAAATAACACAGTTTCGCACACAAACGAACCTTCCTTTCTGTCTGGCAGTCATGAATAAAAAATTTATTGTCAATCTTGTGGGAGGAATCTGGAGCTCAAATCTTAGCCAAAACTCAACAGACACGGTGAGGAACGTCTGGTAAAAATTTCAGACAAAAATACCCAAGGAATAAGGCGTAGTAAGTCCTAGACCGAGAGTGAATGAAAATTGTTTTCCGAAAACAAAACGTCCTTGTTTTTTTTACATATCTTCTTTTTGTGATTTCTTTATTGACGTGCCTTCTTACTTGGGTGCAAACAACATATGAAAGGACTTGTGTAAATTTTTTCCGCGGAATACGAACCCATAAGAAAATTACAGAAAGTATGGCGGAATTTCACAAGTTTTGGTAGAAGATAATCTTGGTTTGCACAAAATTTCTGAAAAATTCTCCCGAATTATTTTTTTATTGAAATTTCACGTAAATATCTCCACTGAATTTGGGACAAAACGCGACGAATTTCAAGTCAAACGGATGAGTATTCACCCCGAAAAAAATAAAATAGTTTCGCACACAAACGAACCTTCCTTTCTGCATGTCAGTGATGAATAAAAAATGTATTGCCAATCTTGTGGGACAAATCTGGGGCTCAATCTAAGCCAAAACTCAACAGACACGGTGAGGAACGTCTAGTAAAAATTTTAGACAAAAATACCCAAGGAATAAGGCGTAGTAAGTCCCAGACCGAGAGTGAACGAAACTTGTTTTCTGAACACAAAACGTCCTTGCTTTTTTCCCCATATCTTCTTTTTGTGATTTATTTATGGACGTGTCTCCTTACCTGGGTGCAAAAAACCTATGAAAGGACTTGTGTGAATTTTTTCAGCGCAATACGGACGAAGAATAAAATTGCAGAAAATATGGAGGAATTTCACAAGTTTTGGTAGATGATAGCCTTGGTTTGCACAAAATTTCTGAAAAATTATCCCGAAATAGTTTTTTATTGAAATTTCACGTAAAAATCTCCACTGAATTTGGGACAAAAAGCGACGAATTTCAGGTCAAACGGATGAGTATTCATCCCCGAAAAAATAAAACAGTTTTGAACACAAACGAACCTTCCTTTCTGCCTGGCAGCGATGAGTAAAAAATTTATTGACAATCCTATTGAACGAATCTGGGACTCAAATCAAAGTCAAAACTCAATAGACACAAGGACAAACGTCTAGTAAAACTTTCAGACCAAAATACCAAAGGAGTAAGGCGTAGTAAGTTTCAGACCGAGAGTGAACAAAACTGGTTTTCCGAAAACAAAACGTCCTGGCTTTTCTTCCCCGTATCTCCTTTTTGTGGTTTGTTTATGGACGTGCCTCCTTACCTGGGTGCAAAAAACATATGAAAGTAGTTGTGTGAATTTTCTTAGCGCAATATGGATCCAGAGTAAAATTGCAGAAAGTATGGCTAAATTTCAAAAGTTTTGGTAGAGGATAGCCTTGGTTTGCACAAAATTTCTGAAAAATTCTCCCAAAATAGTTTTTTACTGAAATTCCACATAAGAATCTCCACTGAACTTGGGACAAAACGCGATGATTTTCAGGTCAAACGGATGAGTATTCACACCCGAAAAAAATCAAACATTTTCGAACACAAACGAACCTTCAAATCTAAGCCAAAATTCAACACACACGGTGACGAACGTGTGGTAAAAATTTCATACCAAAATACCCAAGGAGTAAGAAGTAGTAAGTTCAAGACCGAGAGTGAACGAAACTAGTTTTCCGTAAACAAAATGTCCTGGCTTTTCTTCTCTGTATCTTCTTTTTGTTAATTATTGATGGACGTGCCTCCTAACCTGGGTGCAAACAACATATGAAAGTACTTGTGTGAGTTTTTTCAGCGCAATACGGACCCAGAATAAAATTGTAGAAAATAGGGCGAAATTTCACTAGTTTTGGTAGAGGATAGCCTTGGTTTACTCAAAATTTCTGAAAAATTCTCCCAAAATAGTTTTTTCCTGAAATTCCACGTAAGAATCTCCACTGAATTTGGGACAAAATGGGACAAATTTTAGGTCAAACGGATAAGTATTCACCCATGAAAATAATCAAAAGAGTGTCATACACAAACCAACCTTCCTTTCTGCTCTGGCAGTGATCAATAAAAAATTTATTGTCAGTCTTGTGGGAAGAATCTGGGACTCAAATCTCAGCAAAAACTCAAAAGACACAATGATGAGTGTGTGGTAAAAATTTCATACCAAAATACACAAGGAGTAAGGCGTAGTAAGTCCAAGACCGAGAGTGAAAAAAACTGGTTTTCCGTAAACAAAACATCTCGGCTTTTCTTCCCCGTATCTTCTTTATCTTAATTGTTTATGGACGTGCCTCCTTACCTGGGTGCAAACAACATATGAAAGTAGTTGTGTGAGTTTTTTCAGCGCAATACGGACCCAGAATAAAATTGCAGAAAGTATGGCAGAATTTTACAAGTTTTGGTAGATCGCCTTGGTTTGCACAAAATTTCTGAAAAAATCTCCCAAAATAGTTTTTTCCTGAAATTCCACGTAAGAATCTCCACTGAACTTGGGACAAAATGCGATGAGTTTTAGGTCAAACGGATAAATATTCTCCAATGAAAAAAATCAAAGAGTGTCATACACAAATGAACCTTTCTTTCAGCCCTGGCAGTGATCAATAAAAAATTTATTGCCAATCTTGTGGGACGAATTTTGGGCTCAAATCTCAGCCAAAACTAAATAGACACAGTTACGAACGTCTTGTAAAAATTTCATACCAAAATACCCAAGGAGTAAGGCGTAGAAGAGTCCCAGACCGAGAGTGAACAAAACTTGTTTTCTGAAAACAAAACCTCCTGGCTTTTCTTCCTCGTATCTTCATTTTGTGATTTGTTTATGGACGTGGCTCCTTACCTGGGTGCAAAACACATATGAAAGTACTTGTGTGAAATTTTTCAACGCAATACGGACCCAGAATAAATTTGAAGAAAGTAAAGCGCAATTTCACAAGTTTTGGTAGAAAATAGTCTTGGTTTGCACAAAATTTCTGAAAAATTATCCCGAAATAGTTTATTCCTAAAATTACACGAAAGAATATCCACTGAATTTGGGACAAAACGCAACGAATTTCTGGTCAAACAGATGAATATTCACCATAAAAAAAATTAAATAATTTCACACACAAACGAATCTTCCTTTCAGCCGTGGCAATGTTCGATAAAAAATTTGTTGTCAATCTTGTGGGACGAATTTGGGGCTCAAATCTCATCCAAAACTCAATAGACACAGTGACGAACGTCTGGTAAAAATTTTAGACCAAAATACCCAAGGAGTAAGGCGTAGTAAGTCCTAGACCGAGAGCGAACAAAACTGGTTTTTCGAAAACAAAACGCCCTGGCTTTTCTTCACCGTATCTTTTTTTTGTGTTTTGTTTATGGAAGTTACTCCTTACTTGGGTTCAAACAACATATAAAAGTACTTGTGTGAAATTTTTCAGCGCAATACGGATCCAGAATAAAATTGCAGAAAGCAGGACAGAATTTCACAAGTTTTTGTAGAGGATAGCCTTGGTTTGCACAAAATTTCTGAAAAATTCTCCCGAAATAGTTTTTTACTGAAATTCCACGTAAAAATCTCCACTGAATTTGGGACAAAAAGCGACGAATTTCAGGTCAAACGGATGATTATTCACCCCCAAAAAAAATAAAACAGTTTTGAACACAAACGAACCTTCCTTTCTGCCTGGCAGCGATGAATAAAAAATTTATTGTCAATCCTATAGGACAAATCTGGGGCTCAAATCTAAGTCAAAACTCAATAGACACAATGACAAACGTCTGGTAAAACTTTCAGACCAAAATACCAATGGAGTAAGGCGTAGTAAATCCCAAACCAAGTGTGAACAAAACTTGTGTTCCGAAAACAAAACTTGTTTTCCAAAAACAAAACCTTCTACCTTGGTTTCCACATAATTTTTTAAAATATCTTCCAAAATAAAATTAAATTAAATTCCATATAAGAATCTTGACTGAATTTGGGACAAAAGGCCTCAAATTTCAGGCCAAACGGATGAGTATTTACTAGGAAAAATATCTAATAGTTTCACACACAAACGAACCTTCCTTTTAGTTCTGGCAGTTATGAATAAAAAAAATTATTTCAAATGTTGTGGGACGAATTTGGGTCTCAAATGACAATCAAAATCAATACACATAATGACAAATGTTCTGTAAAAATTTCAGACCAAAAGACCCAAGGAATAAGGAGTAGAAAATCGCAGACCGAGAGTGAACAAAAATGGTTTCTGAAAACAAAATGTCTGGGCTTTTCTTCCCTATATCTCTTTTTTGTGATTTTTTTATGGATGTGCCTCCTTAGTTGGGTGCAAACTATATATAAAAGTACTTGCGAGAATTTTGTTCTGAGTTTTTTAATCCAGTATGGACCTTTCATAAAATTGCATAAAGTATAGTGAAATTTCACAAATTTTGATAGATGATAGCCTGGGTTTGCACAAAATTTTTGAAAAATTCTCCTGGAATAATTTTTGTTGAAATTCCATTGTAGAATCTCGACTGAATTTGGGACAAAACACAACAATATTCAGGTCGAACGGATGAGTTATCACCTAGGAAAAAAATCAAACAATTGCACACACAAATGAACCTTCATTTCAATTCTGGCAGTGATGAATAAAATCTTTATTGCATATCTTGTGGAATAAATTTGGGGCTCAAATCTTAAGCAAAACTCAATACACACAATGAAGAATATCTTGTAAAAATTTCATACCAAAAGACCCAAGGAAAAAGGTGTAGTAAGTCCCAGACCGAGAGTGTACAAAACTGGTTTTCTGAAAACAAAACATCTTGGCTTTTCTTCCCTATATCTCCTTTTTGTGATTTGTTTATGGACATGCTTCCTTAGTTAGGTGCAAACAACATATGAAAGTACTTGCGTGAATTTGTCCCGAATTTTTCAACTCATATGGACCCATAATAAAATTGCAGAAAATAGGGTTAAGTTTCACAAACTCTGGTAGATGATAGCCTTGGTTTCCACAAAATTTTTGAAAAATTCTCCCAAAATAATTTTTTTTTCAAATTCCATGTAAGAATGTCGATTGAATTAGGACAAAACGCGAAAAATTTTAGGTCAAACGGATGAGTATTCTCCTAGAGAAAAATTCAAACAATTTAACACACAAACGAACCTTTCTTTCAGCCTTGACAGTGATGAATAAAAAAATTATTGCAAATCTTGTGAGACGAATTTAGAGCTCAAATCTCAGTCAAAACTCAATACACACAATAACAACTCCACACACACTCTAAGGAATGTCTGGTAAAAATTTCAAATCATAACACCCAAAAATTAAGATGGAATATGTGCCAAACCGAAAGCAAACAAAACTGAAAAACTTATTTTTTTAAAACAAACGTCCTATCTTTTCCTCCTTATATTTTTTATTTATTTATTAATGTACATGCCTCCTCTGAATCTGACATGTGTTTATGTAGGACAAATTTACCTACAAATATTAATCCATACACAAATTCGTATGTAATTCAAAATTTATCAACAAATTTTAATCCGTAATAATTCAAAATTTCAAATTCTTTTAAATAATATTAATAATTACAATTATTAAATTCAAAATCTAATTTATTCTTTATATCTTTAAATAAAGATTAAAACTTTGTATTTTTTTAATGAATAATCGATAGAAAAATGCCATCAGTTATTTATTAAACTTGGTATTAAGGTATACAAATTTAGGTTTTTTTAATTAAAATTTTACTTACCTCATCCATTTTCAATCTATATTGTTATAATATAGTTATTGTTTTAGTTAATAAAATATTATTTTCTTTTAGTTAGCAGAACAGTATCTTAAAATTCTACTTCTTATGTTTTTATATTACACACTAAATTGTATCTAATATATTAGCAAAGATGGATCCATCTTTTCTATGTCTCAAATTATTCATAGGAAAAAGCTTTGATATCATTCTTTTTGCCTGAAATTGTTCAAAATTATTATTATTATTATTATTATTATTATTATTATTATTATTATTATTATTATATATATATATATATACATACATATACACACACACGCAGCTTCTGTAGTCACTATTTGCAGTCCAAAGCTCTTCACTCTCCCGCCATCTCCCACTATTCAATGGATCTCCCTGTCATAGATCTCTCTCCCTGTCTCTCCGGCGACTGGGACCCACACCTCTGTGCCGAGGTCAGCCGCACGCTCAGGGAGACCGGCGCGCTGCTCGTGAAGGACCCTCGCTGCACCGTTCAGGACAACGATCGCTTCATTGATATGATGGAACACTACTTCTCCAAGCCCCAACACTTCAAACTCCTCCATGAGAGACCCCACTTGCATTACCAGGTAAAGGGTCGTTTTTTCTCTCCCAAAGTTTCGTTCTTCCAATCTAATTTGGAGCCATTCACGTTTTTTCCCTTCTGGGGTGTGCTCAATTTTTCAAACTCCTCCATGAGATACCCCACTTGCATTTCCGGGTAAAGGGTCTTTTTTTCTCTCCTAAAGTTTCCTTCTTCCAATGTAATTTGGAGCCATTCACGTTCTTTCCCTTCTGGGGTGTGCTCAATTTTTCGTTAGAGTACAGTAAACCTTATTCAGTAAAGGTATAATGAATAATCTAGAATTGAGAAAATCATCTTAGGCCATGTTTGGTTTAAAGTTTGCAAAGCGCTTCTGTGAATTCCAATACTGAGATGAAGAAGGGGAAAAAATGTTGCTTTTGCTTTTGAACTCTTTCAACTTTAATCCGATCATACAAGAAGATTGGGTTAAAGCTTTACTCAATTCTACTAAACAGGCCTTGAAGGTGAGAGTTGGTACTTCAATTTGATGTGAGAATAAACTGTTACAGCAAAGAATGAATTTATTGGAATATTACCCAATGATTTTCTTGTCAAATATCTTATATCCCCTTCTGGGGTGTGGTGGGGTTTTAGTTTTTCACTGGATTGAATCTATTGAGTAAAGGTAGAATGAATAATCTTAATCAGTTGTTGACATTAGGCATGAATATGTTGGAATATTACCTAATGGTCTTTTTTTATGAACTATCTCGTGTTGAGAAATCAATTGTTGATATTATATGGATGTGGGCAACGAATCATGAATGTGTTGGAATCAGTTCCCTTATCGTATTGCTGAGATCACAAGTGTCCTATGCTTTAGTCTCTGCTTCTATAAAATTCATAATTTATTCTTTCATTTTGAGAATTATTCTTCTTTTGCAAACTTGTCAATTTCCTTTTATTTTGCTATTTTATCACAATGATCTGAATGGAATCTCTTTTCCGCAGTTGGGAATGGAGGGGAAGTTTTATAAATGTAGAGATTCAAGTTACTAAGATATATGGTTTCGGTGACTAATTGTGAGTTTTCTTTTTTTGTGTGTGTGGAATTGGTCAAGTTTGAAGTTTTCTCCTTTCTTTTTATCTATGTAATTTGTGTTAAGTTTGGTTCCTTTTCTTCCTGGAATTGGCAAGATTTTTGGAAGATGTACTTGTGTCTGAATTTTTTTTTCTTTTAAATATGAATTATTGTTTTGGGCGAGAATTTAGTTGTAGAATATCTTTCTGTGGGGCTGTTCCAGATTCTTTTGGCTTGAGGTCCTTTATTGTTGGAGCAAATTGTGGAGATTTTACGAACAATGAAAATGGTAAATACAAGCATCGGTTTTGGAAACAGAAAAATGACCAACAGTGGTTTGGGTTTTCCTTCTGTTCTGTTGGATTTTGGAACATTTTATTTTAGTTTTTGTAATCTGATCCTGGCAGTTTTTATGGCAAAAAGAATCCTTAAGAAATGGTAATGATAAATGGTGTTTCAAATGGGTGTAACAGGTTGGGGTTACACCAGAGAAAGTTGAAGTTCCAAGAAGCTTGGTTGATGAAGAAATGCAAGAAAAACTGAAAGCAATGCCTAAAGAAAACCAGCCTCACACTCCTGTTGGGCCCGATCCCAAATGGCGATACTTTTGGAGGATCGGTCCACGACCGTCAAATACCCGTTTTCAGGTCTTATGCTTCTCATTTCTTATCTATAAAGAGAAAGAACAGATGCTACCTTGTTCATAGTCCTAATGTTCATCTAAACTATGCAGGAGCTGAATGCAGAGCCAGTAATACCAGAAGGTTTCCCTGAATGGAAAGAAACTATGGATTCCTGGGGATACAAAATGATAGCAGCAATTGAAGTCAGACATTTCTTTTTTTCTCATGTTATTTTTTATGTGGTGAACTAAATGTGCATATTTGTTCCTTAGGTTGTTGCTGAAATGGCAGCTATTGGATTTGGTCTTCCAAAGGATGCATTCACTTCTCTTATGAAGCTGGTGAGGACATCTATTGCTTCATGGCAATTAGTTACCTATAATAAGGCAAAAGAAAAGTATAACTGGAAATAAGTTGATTAAAGAACTTAGATCTCAAGACAAGTAAACATTTCAAGATAAATTTTAGCACAAAAATAATGTGAGACACAAATTCACAATTTCATCTCATTGATTATATTACTAACAGGCATTTCCTTTGGACACAGTGCATCATAGTAAGCATCTTTTATTAGTATTGTCCATTTTTCAACATGAAAGTAATGGTTCCTCAGTTTGTCAGCATTTTTTTTTGTCACATTTACAACCTTTTTTTATTTAATGTACTTACTATAATTTTTTGAGAGTTCTTGTTTAAAATTATATTTGTATCCAGCAAGACATGCATTTTTTTTACACCTTCAAAAGGAACAGGATGGTCTACATGTGCAATAGATATATTGCACGATCTCTTTTGTTAAAACAGGAAAGCACAAGTTCTGTAATAAAAGTATCAGTGCCTTACTTTTCCTGTTTAATAGAATGCTAGCCTTACCTAGACTGGTGCTTTATGCACTGGACTGCCACTTCTGTTACTTTTAATATCAAAAAAAGCATCTTTGAAACTTATTTTTTCCATGATATTGCCACCAAATGGGCTATACCTTATGCTTTTAAAAATGTCAGTATTTGCTAATACATTTTATTGGCCTATAACCATTATGAACAATTGAATGATAAGCTGAACCATATTCTTACTTTCATAGTTCAAGTAATTACAAGTAGAATTGAATGATGAGATTGTATAATGTATTTTCTCTCTTTACCATGTACTAGGGTCCACACCTGTTGGCGCCAACCGGGAGTGACCTTCAAAAATATGGCCAGGAGGGTACTATTTTTGCAGGATATCACTATGACCTTAACTTCCTAACTATTCATGGTAGAAGTAGATTTCCTGGTTTAAACATCTGGTTAAGAAATGGACAAAAAGTTGAAGTGAAGGTTCCAATAGGATGTCTTCTTATTCAGACAGGAAAACAGGTAAAATTCAAAATTACTAAAATTTGCTGATATTTCATGAAAAGGAAGTTAAAGTTTATATTGCAGCTTGAAACTGATACTTGATTTAAGTCCTCTCATATTTCCTGCCTTTCTGATGAAATAACCTTACAAATTTTCTAATTCTGTCTTTTCTTTTTTAAATTGTTTAGTTCAGCAATGATAGCTGTCTCATGATTTCTCTTTCATTTGAGATCAATATTTCACAGTCCTCTATGATAAGTATGTTGACTCTGCATTATAAATGTTCTTTTGTGTGTTTTCTTTTTGTTGTTTAAATATAGATAGAGTGGTTAACTGGAGGGGATTGCATAGCTGGCATGCATGAGGTTGTTGCCACAAAGAGAACACTTGATGCAATTAATTTAGCACAAGAGCAGAATCGTAGCTTATGGAGAGTCTCTTCAACGGTGAGTGAGGATGAATCAATGATTTTTTTCAAACTAGGAAAAAAGAGCTTTATAAAATTGACTTGTCAGAGTTATATTGGCTGATAACATTTGTCTGTGCATGTAGTTGTTTGCTCACATAGCATCAGATGCAGTTCTGAAGCCATTGGGACATTTTGCAGAGTTGCCACTTGCAACCAAATATCCACCCATGTGTGCAGGAGAATACGTTGAACAAGAGCTTGCAGTGATCAATCTCAAGGGAAAGAAATGAGAACTTTCATTGTTGAAGATCTTAATAAAAAGTTCTATAGATTTTTCTTAAACTGAATCATATTCACACAGCTTTTCTGGCTCACACTGGGGCAAGAAACTGAAAATTGTAGTTTCATTTTTGTTCCAAGAAATAGAACAATGTGAGCTTGCAAATGATCACTAATTGATTTCAATACACATGAAAAGTCTACATGCCTCAACATTTTATCTCTTTACAATGATATCATCGTTTCATATTTCCTTTGTGCAGTGCCACTAAATGGGTATATAAGATCAAGTCACCATTTTCATCATTTAAGAATTGTCTTCTTTCTGAAGTGATTCCTACTAAAACTATTTTACTGGTCTTTGGGTAAGCAAAACATCCACCGTTTCATGTTGGTTGAATGAAAAAAAGGCCTAAATTGTAAATACCGGTGCATGCATGCAGAACTGAAATAAATAAAAAGTACGTGAATGCATGCAGAACTGAAAATGAACACGAACATGAACACGGCAAATGGATAAAGAGGATAAACAACAATTGAAAAGTATGTAACACTTTAATTAGATCCAACATTGCAAGAAAACAAGATATGGGGCAATATCAATCATTCAGCAATTTATGAACTTACATAAAATAAAATAACCACAGAACCAAATAACATAACCCAAATTGAAATTTTTGAAACTAAACAATTGACAATGTGGTCAGTTGCCCAAAATGTTATACAATGAAAAGGGTAAGAAAATAAAAGGGTTAATTTAACACACCATTAGATGCAAAACCAGCAGTAACTATAACCCCTTTGGAACAGTGCTTGATAAACCTGCAAATGAAAATTTGCCACACAATTGGAAAACCATATTTCATAGAAGTACCCTGAAAACAGAAATCGAAAAGATGCGAACTTGGCATCATGGAAAGATCGACGAAGCATTTGGGTATGAGAGGGAGAAAGTAGGAAGGGCAATTAAAGTACGTGAATGCATGCAGAACAAAAAATGAACATAAACATGAACATGAACATGGGCTTGGAGCTAAAGAAATGTTTGGCTTCTGGCTTTCGGTGGTTGCAGGAAGTGAAGCAATGCCATTGTCGCCTTCTCCGACTTGGTCTCCACCACGACACCTTCCTCATCAACACCCTCTTGCGCTCTTCCCTCAACCTCCGCGCCACGCAATACGCCACCGTCGTTTTCGCCCAAACCCCCAACCCCAACATCTTTCTCTACAACACCCTCATCCGCGGCCTCGTCTCCAACGAAGCCTTCCACGAAGCCGTTTCGCTCTACGCTTCTATGCGCCAGCGCAGCGCCTTTGCCCCCGACAACTTCACCTTCCCCTTCGTCCTCAAAGCCTGCGCCAGGCTCAGGAACACCCACGTGGGTCTCACCATTCACTCTCTCGTGATCAGAACCGGGTTCGAAAAGGATGTGTTTGTTAACACCGGCCTCGTTTGTTTCTACTCCAAAAACGGGTTTTTGAGTCATGCGCGCCGGGTGTTTGATGAAATTCCTGAGAAGAATGTTGTGTCTTGGACTGCCATCATTTGTGGGTATGTTGAGTTTGGTTATTGTGAGGAGGCTGTTGGGTTATTTAGAGGGTTGCTGGAGATGGGTGTGAAGCCGGATAGTTTCACGTTGGTTCGGGTTTTGTATGCTTGTTCGAGGACGGGGGACTTGGCTAGTGGACGGTGGATTGATGGGTATATGAGGGAGACTGGATTGTGTGGGAATGTGTTTGTGGCAACCTCGTTGGTTGATATGTACACCAAGTGCGGGAGCATGGAGGAAGCACGGAGAGTGTTTGATGGGATGGTGGAGAGGGATGTTGTCTGTTGGAGTGCCTTGATTCAGGGGTATGCTGCCAATGGGATGCCGAAGAAAGCACTTGAGGTGTTTTTTGAGATGCAGAGGGAGAATGTGAGGCCAGATTGTTATGCCATGGTGGGGTTTCTTTCTGGATGTGCGAGGTTGGGGGCGTTGGAGTTGGGGAATTGGGCTAGGGGTTTGGTGGATGGCGATGAGTTCTTGTGTAATCCTGTGTTGGGTACCGCATTGATTGACTTTTATGCGAAATGTGGCAATGTGGCGCGGGCTGTGGAGGTTTTTAACAGCATGAGGAGAAAGGATTGTGTGGTATTCAATGCTGTTATTTCTGGGCTGGCTATGTGTGGACATGTTGGGGCTGCCTTTGGGGTGTTTAGCCAAATGGGAAAGGTGGGAATGCAGCCTGATGGGAACACTTTTGTTGGTTTGCTTTGTGGGTGTACTCATGCTGGTTTGGTTGATGATGGTCGGCGTTATTTTAATCGCATGAGTTGTGTTTTTGATGTGACTCCTACTATAGAGCATTATGGATGCATGGTGGATCTTTTGGCTCGTGCAGGTTTGTTGGTTGAGGCACGGGATTTGATCAAGAGTATGCCGATGAAGGCGAATGCTATTGTTTGGGGAGCACTGTTGGGAGGATGTAGGTTACATAAGGATACCCAATTGGCTGAACACGTGTTGATGCAGCTCATTGAGTTAGAACCGTGGAATTCAGGACATTATGTTCTCTTATCGAATATATATTCAGCAAGCCGTCGATGGGATGAAGCAGAAAAGATCAGATCAAGTTTGAGTCAGAAAGGGATGCAGAAATTACCTGGGTGTAGTTGGGTTGAAGTTGATGGGGTTGTTCATGAATTCCGAGTAGGGGACACTTCCCATCCTTTAACACACAAGATATATGAAAAACTTGAAAGTTTATTTAAGGACTTGAGAGAAGCTGGCTATAGTCCGACCACTGAGTTTGTGCTTTTTGATGTAGAAGAGGAGGAGAAGGAGTACTTCCTTGGCTGTCATAGTGAGAAGTTAGCTGTTGCATTTGCACTGATCAGTACCAGTGCCAAAGATGTGATTCGTGTTGTTAAAAACCTTCGTGTATGTGGTGATTGTCATGAAGCTATAAAACTTATTTCAAAAGTTACACACAGAGAGATCATTATTAGAGATAATAACAGATTCCATCATTTAAGTGAAGGCTCATGCTCTTGTCGGGATTATTGGTAAAAAAATTATATATGCATTGAGATGTGAAGTCTAAATTCAGTGTAATGCTGATGAGGGTATAGACTACATGTGATAGTTGGGAGCTCAGGAGTAGCAAAGTCTCAGCTTTTGAATCGGTTTGTGAAGAACGAATTCTGACTCACGAATCACAAACTTGTCAAGGCACAAATTTGGTACACTGCTGGTCAAGAAAGGTCCAACATTTTTCTACTTTGAGTTCATTTCCAAAGTTAGTTACTTTTTTTGTATTATTATGTGCTTTTGTGCCACAGTCTCACTCTGCTTGTGTTTAGCTGAAATTTTTATTTTTCTGAGGATAATGATTAAGAATACAACTATGATCTGAGAGGTCGAGATTGAGATCGGATAAGATCTTTTGAGATACAAAATGCAGCATAGTATTTAGTATAGTATAGTCAAACCAAAAGATATACGTGTGTGAATAATGATCCTTCAGCTAAATATGATAATCATCAAATGTTTACCATTTTGATGGCTTCTTTTGATGGGCTCAATTGCTGCATTTTTCTGCAATAGAAAAGGAAAGTTGTGATGAGTTTTAACCAAGGTTTTGAGCTTTTAACAAGCCAAATTTGTTGATTGCATGTATGCCCTTTATTGTGTTTCAATTTGCTAATTTCTTTTCTTTTAAACATTCTTTTTAAGATTTATGATCCAAAAGCTACTCCTGTTATGGTAGGAACAGAATTCAAGAAAGTTCGTAACAAGAAATAAACATAAGGATGGAAAGCCGTTGCTTAGTGTTAAGATATGGTTATTGGTTCCGAAAGCTTACAATGATAACTTTTCTTGTTATTTTCAGGTAACTGTGAAGATAAGATGAGCATGGTGTATAGATGCAGTGTGTTGGTTTTTCTGTTGAGGATCCTCAAATGAACATATAAGCAAAATGTGCATGGGAACATTTACCCACTGAATGTAAAAACAAAAATCCACTTTATAAGTAAGGTTTAGACTATGAAACAGGCCAAACTTAGACCCGGTGAAGGCTAGTTTAACCATGGTACAAAAAGAATGACAGTATGTGACTTCCACATCTGTTAAAAGAAAAAATATGTACAAAATTGACTACAATTCCATTTATGTATAGGCACAAGGGAATTATCTTCTAAATACTAATCTTTCAAATTTGGATTGTGATGTCACTTCTGACCAAAATATTACATACACTATGTGCATGACAGAAAGAAAAAAAAATCTTTATGCTCCTACAAAACTTCTAAAGCAGGTGAGTTCCCACCCAGTTGAGCATGACTTTGCCATCAATAAGTAGTGGAGATTCTGCAAATGTTTTCAACCAGAAGCTGAAGCACTTCTTCGTTTATCAAATTCCCCTTGCTCTTCCTTGGCAAACTCTTCAATCAACTCTCGTTGTCTCTGTGTCAGGTTTCTGTAATAACATTTAAAATACAGGCGTTTTATATTCTAAGCATCATCCATCATAGAACCTAAACATGTAGTACAAGGAGGAGCAAACAGAACATTGAAAATGATATACAATAAAACATGTAATGAGACACTCACGTTGGTATGTTGACATTAAAATGAACATATTGATCTCCAAATGTGTACGAATTTTTTGTCTTGATCCCTGTTAAAAGAATAAAGAAGACAAGAATGGTGAAAGAAATGTGCTTAATGGCTTACACTAGAAGGAAGCCTTTAAGAATTCATGCAGCATGATGTCTATACATCCCAAATGTATTAACTTGTCTCAAAAAATTAACAAAAACTCCCTGATTTCCCAAAAGGGTATTAAATTGCTTACCTTTCTTTTTCAAAACCACTTTCTGACCAGGTTGGGTGCCTGGACGAACCTGCCAAATAAGACCAATGAATCAAACTTCCCCAGTTACTGAAAGTGCCATATGAAATAATATTATGTATTGCCATATAATACTAACCTTAAGTACAACTTCTCCAGTAAGAGTTGGGACTTGAATAGTTCCCCCCAAAATCGCCTGAAACAAGTGCATACCAAATTTCCAGTATTTAGTTTAATTACAATAAAATCACTAAATGTAACATGAACAAGTAACTAGATGTTAGAGATCCAAAATATTGACAATAAACTTCCATCACCAACCATATCCACACCACCACCACCACTTCTATCTTTCATAAACCAAACCAAACACATGTCAACCCACACTCTCTTAGGGGCCTCAGTGGATGTAGTATAAACAACTATGTTGCCCCCAGACAATTATAATTTATAAACCATCCAGTTAAACACAGACACAAGTGGATTGCAACAAAACTCAACCAGAAAACTGCACAAAATTACCTGAGTGATACTTAAAACAGCATCCACGTGAATATCAGATCCTTCTCTGCGAAAAACAGGGTCTTCTCTAACCTGAAAAAATGACGGAAATAAAAATGTTTAGTTTAAAGTATTAACAATAAAAAAAGTGGCATCCAACTTCCAAACTATTGAATTAAGTACCTTGATAGTAACATAGAGATCACCATGATGATCTCTATCAGGATCTGCTCCACCAACTCCGAAAACCTTTATGGTCTCATTAGTGTCTATCCCTGAAATGTTAAAAACAAAATTAGCCAACTCATTCACAACACGACCAATGAAATAACAAGGGATGTGCATACCCCCGTACCTCAAAATCCCACACACATATAGCAACGCATAGATTAGGGTGGTTGGCACATTCCCTCCACAAAAATGATATTTTACAAAATTATTATTAAGTGGTTTAAGCTTAACGTAATCCTACAAAATCACCTAGAGGAATGTCTCTAGTCTAGTTAGTTACATATTGTGCTTTGCTAGTATCTCTAATTGATGTAAGGATTTGGGTTTTTCCCAATAAAATTAAATAATTTTTATTTTAAAATATTCTTCCTTTCATCTTACCTCTACACAGTTTGTATGTTTTCCCAATGTTAACTTGGGTTTCATGATCACTCGATTCATTGTATGGTTGTATTGTGTTATGAAAGAAAAAAATACAAAGAGAAATTCATTGCTGAACTAGATGCATATTTGAATGGTCAATCAATATGGCAAGGTCCAGGGAGAACCTCTTCAATATGAGGTGGTTTACAATATCATTGCCGATTCTTACTATTTAAATTTTTCATCAGGGAGATTTAGGCTGCGAGTTTGTATAATGATTTCAATATTAAGTACCAAAGTTTATGGTAGAAGGGTTATGGGTGCGGAGAAGACCGTAGATATGTAAAATATTAAAGTTGCTTGAGTTTCAGAATTTAAGGGAGCTATTGTGAATTTCCTTGATCAAATGCTGCCTCTATATTCCATTGATATATCATGACAGATGAATATCACGTTTAGAAGTGTATTACACAATTTGTACACTTCGATTTGTAAAATAGTATTACATAATAGAGATAGAGAGAGAGGCTAGCATTTTTTTATCCAATGGATTTTACTTTTTTTTATTTAATAAAATCTGTGGACACTAAAAAATAGAGAATGAACTATTACCCATCCAATATAAGAATTAAATGAATGGATAGGAAACCATTATTTTAGCAAAATGCATAGGATAGATATACCTAGGATGAATGATAGATAAAATGAATTATTTTGTCGGTCCTAGAAGAGATAGAGCCAACATTAGTACAGAATCTTCAACTTTGGTATCTAAATAAATTATTTAAAATTTATGGCTTCCCAGCTTTAATCGGACATAGGTATCTTTTTTCCTGCATGCTGGTATTATTATGATTATTATGTTTAGTGGGTAGATAGAGGAGTAGGCTAGCCTAGTTCTTGGGATGCCATATGCATATGACCTACATATCTAGTAGTAACAGCACATCTCAAAAAATTAAATAACAATTACCAGGCATAATATCCAACTTGACCGACTTCGTTCCTTTGACAACCTTCTCACCCCTGCAAGACTTGCAGAAATTCTGATACCAACAACAAAAGACAAAAAGTTACTATTTACAAATATATTCTCACAATTTTGTAATTAGTATGAAAAAACATCTTAGCCATAAGCTGTATTTAATCAACAAAGTGTCATTCAATGTATAATTTACTAAAGGGGAGGAAGGGGTAGTAGAAGAATAACTTTCAGAGATAGAATTCTGCCAAGCAGCAAGAATATAATAACATGAATAAGCAAGTTATGTGGATAACAATATCATTGAAACTCCATCCATCATATTTTCTGAACCGTAGCGCAAAATATGAAGAAAAAAAAGATTTAATATAACAAAAGAAAAAGAGGGCTATTTATACCATACCGATACAATTTTTCCAGTTCCCTTGCAGGTACCACAAGTACTCTCCATTCTGAATATGCCCGCTTGTACAAATAACTGAATGTTTCCCAAAATTATCAACTTAACAACACTTCACTAACTTAAACTTTATAAAAAGAAAGTTATTTTCAAGACAATACTGACCACTCCTGACCCTTTACACCGCTTACAAGTTTCAGGTCTTGTACCAGGAGGAACACCACTCCCACCTGCAATATTTCATTATGCAAAAGGTAGATTGAGAACTTCATTCCAATAGTAGTGATGGATAACAGTTTGGAGCTTTTTAATAAACATACCACAAGCATTACAAAGCATATCTGTTTCAAATGTTAAAGTTTTGGTGCACCCTTGTACAGCTTCCATAAAAGATAGCTCAATAGAAGTCTGAAAAAGAAATTATTTAGATGGCTTTGGTCAAACATCTCCTTAGCATACTTAAAATTGTCCACATGTGAAGAAAGAATGAACCTTCACATCCTCTCCGCCAATATTCTGATGGAAGAAGCTCTTGACAAAATCCTGTTCACCATTGAGAGTTAAAAAGAAGAACATTAGAGTTAAAATGTGGGATGAATGTCACAGGAAAGTTTATAGGCATTTATAGTTAATTAAAGACTACATAATTAGAAAAATATAGATTTCAGGTGAAAAGAAACTGATGCATAACCAAGCAACCAAATTAAAACGAAAATTTTGACTAAATTTTATCATATACATTTTTGTCTGGATAGTTAATAAATCATTAGATCATTTTGTCTTTAGATTGAATAAGTAATTGAATTCCATTTCTAAATCGTAAATTTTACAATTGAAATCAGAAACTAAAGACATTTTCTTATTACTATGGAGCATGAATGTAATTCCATATTTCAACAACAATGCAGAGCAACAAACAATGAAAGAAGTATCCCTAATAGACACGATCAATAAAATAAAAGGAAGAAACTACCAAGTCCTTACATGATCACGGAACATCTGCTCGAACGGATTGAAGCCACCCTCGCCTCCGAAACCAGTGCTTTGCTGGTTTACATAAGCATCATGACCAAGCTACATATTTATATTAAAAGGGAATGAAATGAATAATGCAGTTGAGACTTTAGAGAAAGCAACAATCCACTCAACAATTTTAAAATATTCATTTAACCAACAAACATGCACACCATGTATGAGAGGTACTAAAACATGAAATAAACCTAAACTTTTACTCATACAAAATATGAAATGCCGATACTGAGCATAAAAAGTGTAATATCAACAAAGCCAAAAATACCATTGGAAGTGTAGCAAAAATTTTCTAGAAAATGCATGATGTCTCGTTTTAGATTTTTGCAAGATATTAACTCAGCAAATATCAGCTTTTTAGAAATATCATCACTGTAGACAAGGAAAATTACCAAGGATAAGAGAATACTCTTATTATATTCCAACATAAAGTACAAATGTGCATGCTACCCACCCCCTTCCTCCATTTTTTTCTTCATAAGTATTCTTATAGAAATTTCTAATTCTCCATGAAGCAGAATTCCACTGAGTAAATCTTCATATTCCCTCTTTTTTCTTATTGCACTATGTCATGCACTAAAGTTCATGTACATTCATTCATCTTACAATGTATCCCAACTTAAAGAAAAATGTGTAACAGAAAAATTGAGAGCAGAACTAAAAAACTAGTGCTAAACCTGATTATACTGTTGTCGCCTTTCCTCATCCTTCAAAACCTACCTCACAAGAAAAAAGACAACAAACCAACAGTGAGCTAACTTAGTATATGAAAATTTCAAATAGACCTCAGGCTTTGGTACAAACGAAAATGAAAACAAAAGCAGCAAGAGTCCACCTCATATGCTATTGAAACTTCTTGAAACTTCTTTTCAGCTTCGGGATCATCTTTGTTTGTATCTGGATGGAGCCTTTTTGCAAGCTGCAGAACATGAAGAGAATTTTATAGAAAATAAAAATATATATACACATCATTTTAGAAAGGTAATTCCTATGCTGGCTAATCCTGTTTGATGACTTCATGTCAAAGTACAAAGAAGCAAAAAAAGTAAGGATGAACTGAAATACTTCACAATTGTGAAGCACAATACAAAATTGCATATTCAGATTATAAAGGCATATAAAACAAAATAACAACAATAGCCTCATTCTACTGGGAGAGATCACTATAAAGGGTAAATTGACCATTATAGTTGTCTTGTATAGCCTAGATTAGATATAAGGAACATGAACACCTTTCTTTTACAAACTCTTCCACAATACTTCTCTTGACACTTGATCATACACTTTTTCCAAGTAAAAAAACATGCAATTCTCTTCCTTTACTTTGATACCTTTCTATCAACCTCCACAGAAGATAATTACCTTTTGTTGTAGATCTTCTTAACAAAAATGAAAATTGATTCTCCGCAATCCTAGCCCCTTCTTTTGATCTAAGTTCAAACACTTTTTTCCAATAATTTCACAGTGCCTCATAAGTTTTATCTCTTTGTAACTTGTATAACTTTAAATATCTCACTTGTTCCTATATATAGGAACCAAAATATTCATCCTCCATTCATATGACATTTTCTTAAATCTCAAAATAATAAATGGTTCAAGGGAACCAAACAATACCCCGTTCTTTTACACATTTTCAAACTTCAATAAGAATTAACATTAGGATCAACAGTTTCACTATTATCTTACCAAACTGAAATTTTGTTCTAGTAAGCCAAAATTTTCTCAACCTTGAGTTTCTTCTAACCCTTCCATTTTACAAATTCTTATCCATCATTGAAAAAATTCACCAATCTCTTCTTCATCCCCTTCACTCCACCACCAAGATTCCTCGTATCTGCTCCACCTAAGATTACTTCAACAGCATGTGTAACCAGGAAGTGGGTCAGACAACTATCTATTTTTTTTCTATTTCTACCATCATATTTCTTACCTATCTATTTAATTCCTCATCCAAACAAATCATCAGTGAATTGATAAAGTTTAACCATGAAATGGGTAAGATAACTAAAGCCCACATATTTCAGTACCTAAATTCATGTATACTGACAATTCTAAGGAAAAACTTACCCCATAGTAAGCTTTCTTTATTTCAGAAGAACTTGCATTCTTACTCACACCAAGAATATCATAATAGTCTCTTGCCAAAAATGCTGTAATAGAATTTGAGGAAAACAAACAAGTCATCAACATGCATTCGGCAAATAACAAGTATGCATTCGGCAGCAAAGAGAGTATTGAATTGAGTGAAAGGTAAACGAACTTCAAACTCCTTCTGATTCCATTAAATTAATAGAAAAAATCAAGTCAAGTATGTGATGTATAATTTTAAAATTTATACCTGAGCCATGAATTAATCTAGATGCCTCCCAATATGTATTTGTCGCGCCCAATAATAACCATTTCTTCAGACTAACGCCACCTCCCACTGCAAATGGATAAAGAGGAGCAGGTGATCATAAACAACAATTGAAAAGTATGCAACATTAGATCCAGCATTGCAAGAAAACAAGATATGGATCAATAATCAATTCATTCAGCAATTTAAGAACTTACATAAAATAAAATAACCATAGAACCAAATAACATAACCCAAATTGAAAATGTTGAAACTAAACAATTGACAATTTGGTCAGTTTCCCAAAAAGTTATACAATGAAAAGGGTAAGAAAATAAAAGGGTTAATTTAACACACACCATTAGATGCAAAACTACCAGTAACTCTCGATGGATTGAAAGGCCTAGAGTTCAATGTCCTATAACCCCTTTGGAACACTGCTTGATAAACCTGCAAACGAAAATTTCCCGCACAATTGGAAAACCATATTTCATAGAAGTACACTGAAAAAAAATCGACAAGATGCGTACAGAATCGTTGGCATCACGGAAAGATCGACGAGCAAGGCGATTAATGAGAGTGACGCCTTGGGAGCGAACCATTTGGGTAATGACAGCGAGAAACTAGGAATACCAATTAAAAGGTTTTGGGAAATTTGGGATAATTAAACCTAGATAAACCCTAAATTGAGGGATTTTGATTAGGAAGGTTCTGGGAGGAGCAAGAAGAGAGGGGAAATGAACAGAAAGTGGCCCAACCGTGTGGGAGACAAGACAAACGGCTCCAACGTTGATGGAACTCTTGTGACTGTGTGGTTCCTGTCCGTACAAGTGTTTGGCTGCGGATTCACCTGCTTTTGTTTTTTTAACACATTTTAATTAATTCACCACTATTAAGGTAATTTGTTTGATTAATAATAGCAGTATATTTATTTATCTATAATTATAATATTTTTCATAATTATATTTAAAAATTAACCAACGAAAATAGAATAATAAAAATATTTATTTTTGTTTATTTAAAAAATTACCCTTTTTTTATTTTCCAACTATATCATTAGATAAAGTACCCACACTTCTAAATTATTTGCTTTTGTTTTAGCTTTATTCAGAAGACTCAAATAATTATTTTGACTAATTATTACTTCCTTATCTTTTCCACTTAAAACTTGCATGGAATATATATCAAATATCAGAGCAAATTTGGACATTTTTTTTTGTTTGTTAAGTGGTTCATAACAAACACTACAATAAATTTAAAAATTAATTAAATTAACTAAATTAAATACTAATTTAAATATTAAAAAATTATTAATATTTAATATATCTCTATAATTAATAAAATATTATAAAATAATTTTTATATTAATATCCAAATTAACTATCAAAATTTTAGTTATTAATATTTTAATTATAAATTAGTCTTTAAAAGATTAATAAAAACTAATTTAGAACAAAACAGTAGTAGTTAAAACCTTGATAGTTAGTAATTAGATACCAATTTATAAAATATTTTATAATTTTTTTATTAATAATAAAAACTACTTTAAATACCAATAATTTTTTAGTTTATAAAATAGTGATTAATTATTTTGTCTTTAGAATTAATTTTTATTTAATAATTTTTTTTAATAATGAAAGAGAATCATTAAATAAAACATGCTCCATGCTACAATTCCTCAAAGAGTTTCAATAAATTTCAAACAATGAAAAAAGTGTGTCAAAAATGTATTTTTTAATACTCTTCAAACACAAATATAATTTAAAAAGAGGGGGAGAATGAAGCACAAGAAAAGTATCACAGTCTATGATATGACACATACCTTAACCAAATCTACCATTGCTTTCTTGCAGCTTCAGCTATGCCTTTCCTGCTACTTTTCTTCACTTTTTTCTTCACTCAGACATTGCTGCACATACAAGAAAGCAATTATCCTGAAAATTGAACACACAATAACCATGCAATTGCTTTCATTAAACTAGTCCTTTAGACCATTTAACTTCATCAAGTAACTAGAACATTCACAGACAGAAAGTTCAGAATCATCTTTTGCTTTATCAGTAAGTTAAGAATCATACAAATTTTCCTTCTTGTCTCATTAGACAATGATATTCAAATTGCACATACAACAAAAAGAAATGGCAAACAGATAGCAACTAAATGACACACTAGTTAAAGGGAATATTTGTTTGTTTAAGTGGACAAAATCAAAATTCTGAAATTAACTTTTAGTATTTATATTTTATACATTTGATGGTTATATTTTTAATTTTTGCATGCATTTCACCAATCCATTGAATATGTAACAACATCCTGACAATACACACACAAAAATTTGGGTAACAAAATTTGCAAAATGACTTGAAGTAGTAAATATATTGTTGAAGAACTAACATAGAATTACCACAATCAGAAGAATGATGCTGGCTTTAAGTTAGATCAATCTGAAGCTTTCTCATTCTTTTCTGCTTTCCCATCTTCCGATAGCTAAAGGTTATGCAGCTTCTCCATGAAATTATTCCTTTCTTAACCAAAAGTGAAGCAAGAACTTGTGAGAACCATAACATTACTCTGGTGTTTTCTTTTGGCTTTTGCATTCTTGATAAGTAGAAGTTCCTTGGTTCGGAATCGAATTTCCTGTTACTTTGGCAAGCCACCTAGCTGCAACTAGTTGTGGAGCGAGGCTAGAAAGAAAAGGGTCATGAAACTGGTTGTGGAGGTTATTAATGCTCATGATCTTATGCCAAAAGATGGTGAAGGATCAGCAAGTCCCTTTGTGGAAGTAGACTTTGAAAACCAGCTTAGCCGAACCAGAACTGTCCCAAAGAACCTCAATCCCACTTGGAACCAAAAACTAATCTTCCATTTGGATGCAACCAAACCTTACCATCGCCAAACTATTGAAGTATCTGTCTTCAACGAGAGGAGACTTACTCCAGGCAGAAACTTCCTTGGAAGGGTGAGAATTCCTTGCTCCAACATTGTCAAGGAAGGTGAAGAAGTGTATCAGATTTTCCCACTTGAAAACAAATGGTTTCTCTCACCTGTTAAGGGTGAGATTGGCCTCAAAATATACATTGCATCTGACTCCAACTCCAACTCCAAACCAAAACCTCTTTCTCCTGTTTTTCCTTCAGAAATAGAAAAACTCCCACCTTCTACTCCACTCCAAGCACCAGAATCAACAACTAGTACTACCCTTCCTCCTCCTCGTATCATTCCCTCAGACAGAACAACATCAGAAGCTGGTTCCATTGAAGAACTTCCTACATTTGACACCCCAAAATCTATAGAAGAAGCAGAAGTATACTCTGGTGCACAAGTTATAGATCAAGAGCCAAAGGAAGAAAGCAGAGAAGCTGTGGCAGAGACAACCCAACAACTAAACAAGCACCAAGTTCTCCAGCCACAGATGATTTCCATAAAGAGAAGACCACCAGGTACTCCATCAGTTGATCCTCAAGTCCAATCTAGTCATCATGAAAACTATAATCACAATGACACCAATCCACAGCCTAGGATTTCAATAAAGAGACGACCACAAGCTCAAGATTTTCCTTTCACAATGCACTCTGTTGATCCACAAGTCCAACCAAGCTACGTTGAAGGCTACAATCATAATGACACCAACCAGAAGCCAAGAATTTCAATCAAGAGACGACCACGAGGACCCTTTAATCCACAAGTCCATGCGAGCCATGATGAAGCCTACAACCTCATGGGAACCAACCCACAACAGCCAAGAATTTTAGTAGAGAGACAACCGCAGAATACTCCACTCACCACGCACCAAGTTAGTCCCCAAGTCCCTACTGGCCTTGATGAAAACTACAATCTCAGTGACACCAATGGAGAACGGTGGCCTAGTGGTGGAGCTTATGGTAGAAGAGGGTGGATGAGTGGTAGTGACAGATTCACTAGTACATTTGACCTTGTTGAGCAGATGTATTATCTGTATGTTCGTGTTGTGAAGGCGAAAGATCTTCCCGCAAGCAGCATGACCTCAAGCTGTGATCCTTATGTGGAAGTGAAGCTGGGAAACTACAGGGGAAGAACAAAGCACTTTGATCATAAACTGAACCCGGAGTGGAATCAAGTGTTTGCTTTCTCCAAAGACCGCATTCAGTCTTCTGTTTTAGAAGTCTTTGTGAAAGATAAAGCAATGGTGGGGAGAGATGACTATCTTGGAAGGGTGGTTTTTGACCTCAATGAGGTTCCAACGAGAGTTCCACCAGATAGTCCACTAGCTCCTCAGTGGTATCGGCTTGAGAACAGGGGTGACATTATGCTAGCAGTTTGGATGGGAACACAAGCTGATGAGGCTTTCTCAGAAGCTTGGCATTCTGATGCTGCCACTGTCTATGGAGAGGGTGTTTTCAACATCAGATCCAAGGTATACATGTCCCCAAAACTGTGGTATCTCAGGGTGAATGTCATTGAAGCTCAAGATGTAATACCGGGTGACAGAAACCGTCTACCTGAGGTTTTTGTGAAAGCTCAAGTGGGGTGCCAAGTACTAACAACCAAGATATGCCCCACCAGAACAACCACCCCATTTTGGAATGAAGATTTGGTTTTTGTAGCATGTGAGCCATTTGAGGAGCAATTAACAATCACTGTGGAGGATCGTGTGCACCCTTCAAAAGATGAGGTGCTTGGGAAGATAAGCCTACCAATGACCCTCTTTGAGAAGCGGTTAGACCAAAGGCCGGTTCATTCGCGCTGGTTCAGTCTAGAGAAATTTGGTTTTGGAATGTTGGAAGGTGATAGAAGAAATGAGCTCAAGTTTTCAAGCAGGATTCACATGAGAGTGTGCCTTGAGGGTGGATACCATGTCCTAGATGAGTCCACATTGTACAGCAGTGATCAAAGACCAACAGCAAGACAACTATGGAAGCAACCTATTGGGATACTTGAAGTAGGCATCTTAGGAGCTCAAGGGCTTCTCCCAATGAAGATGAGGGATGGCAGAGGCAGCACAGATGCATACTGTGTTGCCAAGTATGGTCAGAAATGGGTCAGAACAAGAACACTTCTTGACACTTTTAGTCCTAAATGGAATGAGCAATACACATGGGAGGTTTATGATCCTTGCACTGTGATAACATTGGGAGTTTTTGACAACTGCCATTTAGGTGGAGAAAAATCTACTGGTAGCAACGCTGCTAGAGATTCTCGGATTGGAAAGGTGAGAATAAGGCTATCAACACTTGAAGCTAATAGAATCTACACCAATTCTCACCCTCTTCTTGTTCTACACCCACATGGGGTTAAGAAGATGGGAGAGCTTCAGTTAGCAGTGAGGTTCACAGCACTCTCAGTGGCTAACATGGTTCATATCTATGGCCAACCTTTGCTTCCCAAGATTCATTACTTACATCCTTTCACAGTTAACCAAATAGACAACTTGAGGTACCAAGCAATGAACATTGTGGCTTCGAGGTTAGGCAGAGCCGAACCCCCTCTGAGGAAGGAGGTGGTGGAGTACATGTTGGACGTTGATTCCCATTTGTGGAGCATGAGAAGAAGCAAAGCTAACTTCTTCCGCATCATGTCACTTTTCTCTGGTGTGATCACAATGGGAAAGTGGTTCAGTGATGTTTGCCTCTGGAAGAACCATGTTACATCAATCCTAGTTCACATCCTCTTCCTTATACTCATATGGTACCCCGAATTGATCCTACCAACTGTGTTTCTCTACATGTTCTTGATTGGTCTGTGGAACTACAGGTTTCGGCCAAGACACCCTCCCCACATGGATACCAAACTCTCCTGGGCTGAAGCTGTTCATCCAGACGAACTTGATGAAGAGTTTGACACTTTTCCAACTTCAAGATCACAAGATGTTGTGAGAATGAGGTATGACAGGCTCAGAACTGTGGCAGGAAGGATTCAGACAGTTGTTGGGGACATTGCTACACAAGGGGAGAGGTTTCAGTCTCTACTGAGTTGGAGAGACCCCAGAGCAAGCAGCATCTTTGTGGTGTTTAGCTTTTGTGCTGCTGTGACTCTCTATGCAACACCATTCAGAGTGGTGGCTCTGGTTACAGGCTTGTACTTTCTGAGACATCCAAGGTTTAGGAGCAAGTTGCCTTCAGTAGCAAGTAATTTCTTCAAAAGACTCCCAGCTAGAACAGATAGTTTACTGTGATCTTCTTTTCCAAAGTTTTTTTGGTTCTTATACATAGTTTACAAACACTTTGAAGTTTATTCATTTCATGCTTTAGTTATCAAATCAGTGTTTCACTGCCTAAAACTTCTTCTGCATCATCAGAATTCATCTGATGTTTTTCATTCTAACCTTGCATTTTAGTTTATGATTGTTAAAAACTACTCTAAAATGAAAGTTGGAATGTGTTTTTCAAAAGTGATAATATGTTCACAACCATACATCAGATTATAAGATGCACAAGATTATAAGTTAAAAAGAAAATTAATTTTTTACACTGAAATAAAGTAATTTTAAAATGGTATTGGTGAGATCAGATTTCTAAACTAGTACCTTTTAATTTGCAAATGTCAAAATTAACATTTTCCTTCTTCAAAAACTAAATTTTGTAGTTGTTTTCCAAGAAAATTTAGGCAACAGAAATTTTGGGAAACTTTAAAATTCAAAATTTAATAATTGAAATAGTTAAGGTAATGCTTCAAATTAATATTTTTTAATAATTTAAATAAATTTTTAAATATAACTAATATTGAGATTTTTTTTTTAAATATCAAGTTATTTGATAATAAAAAATAGAAATTTAAATTCATGATTTAAGTGCACTTATGATTTATTTATTTATCAACTTAATTATATAAAACATAGAATAAGAAATATATATTTAAGAAATTGAATGCATTGTACTACCTTATTTGCAATAATTAATTGATGCGACATATATGTTTTTGTTGAATATAGTAAATATTTTAAAATTGAATGAATAGATTTAATATTGTTCTTATTACATTTATAACATTTATTTTACAGAAGCAAAATAATAAAGGAGTATTTAAAAAAGATAAAATAAATAAATATAAAATATAAAATGGAAAATAAATAGTATATTAATTAAAATTATGAATATTTCATTATTTATTAAATATTGTAATTGTTTAAATAGTTTTATTGAGTTAAATATGTAATATAGATAGAATAGCATATTAAATGAAGTTGTGATATGGCTGTTAATGAGATAAGATAGTACAATTATATATATTCTTTATTAAGTATAATAGTAATGTTTTAAATATGATTTTTTTAATGAAACTTTGTGATTTAAATAAATAATATCTTAAGTTCTTTCCTTGTAAGAAAATTATTTGATAATAAAAATTATACATTTAAATATTGATTTTAATTAATAATTTAAGCACATTTATAACTAAATCTATTTATTAATTTAATTATATAAAGGACTAATTAAGTTGAAACCCTAAACCCTAAAATTGAGTATTTTCAATTGAGTTTCTATAAATCTTAACATGTCATTTTACTCACTGCTGTTAAAAAAATGTGAGATCTTATACTTAAAATAAAATAATATTATGATTAACTTAAAACAAATCATTTTTATTATTTTCATTAAAAACATTTTGGATAAGATATTGTTATTGTCACCCAAATCTATGGTAGTGACTATGACAGTTGTTTAATCTTGTAAATGATGACATGAAAGTCATTGAAAATTATAATAATCTCTTTATCCAACTCATATTTAATGAAATAATAAAAAAATTTCCCAATATAATTTCATATTTACCACATTAGTCTCTTACCAAGTGAAGATAAGCAAAGGACGAAAACTCAATTAAAAAATATATATTTTTTAAATAATCAATAAAATAAAACTTAATTAAAAATTACCAAATTTATGAGAATTTTATAAAATATAGAGTAATATATACATTACTTCACAAATTCAATTTACTGTAATATATTTTGTTGAGTGTGGTAAATATTTTAAAATTGAATAAATAGATTTAATCTTTTTTCTTATTATATTTGCAACATTTAAGTAAAATAATAAAGGAGTATTTTTAAAAAGGATATAAGAGAAAGGAAAAAAAATAAAATGAAAAATAAATAGTATATTAATTAAAATTATTAATATTTTACTACTTTGTTAAATGTTGTAATGATTTAAATAATTTCATTAAATTAGATATGTAATATATAGAATAACATATCAAGTTAAGTTATGATATGGTTGATAATAAGAGGATATATTACCATTTTAAAATGAATATTGAAAACATAAATATTATTCATTAAGTTGATAAGAAGAACCTAAAAAATTAAATTAGAAAGATAGAAAATACAAAGTAAACAAATAAAGTTGCAAATGTATTAATAATAAAAATAAATGTTCTCACTCTGATTCTTGTAGAAGCTATGCTCCATTGGAACTAGGGTTTTCACATGTTCCAATTTCCAAACATCTGATATTCCCTTTCTCAAAGGGAACAGCTGCTTCTCATCAATCACAGCCTTTTGCCAGTGCATTCTTATTGGACACAGCTGTTCATTCAGAATCACTGTCACTTCTTTTGTTCTTATTCTTCAAATACAATTCAAAATAACTAACTTTATTTCAATTCAAAAAATCAACTAGTATCATTTAATCCCAGATAAAAAAGTTTTTTTTTTCCTGAAAAACTTTTTGTTAGCTGCATAATCACAGTGTTTTAGAGTTGAACTTTGAACCAGTCATTTGGAATTTGACAATTCTAGGGACAAAGACAGATGATTTTGATGTTATGTCATTTAGTTTATATCATATCTTATTTCTGAGGAAAATGGTTCCAAATGGCACCTTAATCCTATCTTTAGAATACACATGAAACTGATAAACTTCTGCTTCAGATAGTAATATTAAAGGCATTTTGTCTTATTCCTTGATAACGATTATTCATTTAATACCTTGATTGATACATTCACCTGCAACATGTCATCCCCACCAAATCCAATTTGGTGATTTTTATGTTATGAGAAATTGCAAGAATGGCATAAAGTGAATATAGCCAAACCTTTTTAACCTTTGTTATTATGTCTTTAAAAGGTAATAAATGGAGTGGTAATTTCTTGCATGTTAAAACACAAGACCCAGTTCAATTCAATTACTTAAATAGCAATGATGCTTAATGGAAATTTTCCATCAGAAAAATAACAATATTTTTCACCTTTTATATACTTCAAAACTATTCCAATCACATGTTCAGTTTCTTCCAACTTGCAACTTGTGCAATACACCAGCTGCTGAATTGAGAGATAGCACAAGGTGATCTAGAAAGAGCAAATAGCTCCATCCGAAACTGGGAATTTATACTGATATGTTCTACAAAGAATTGGCACAACAAGGAGTGAAATGTCTCCTATACAAAGTCTATAAAGAATCAAAGAATGATCTGTTCTATGCATTGATTGAGCCTATTATCAACTGATGAAAATCTACATTGCCTCACAGTAGAATACATATTTTGTGTATTTAACGAATAATGTGAGGAAACCTATAGGGATATGCATACTTGACTTTATGCCTCTAAAGATGATGCTATCAAGAACTGTGGTTCCCATGGAAGTGACCTCAAGAAGTTTGGCAAGGGATAAAAAATCATACCGATCGTCCAAACCGGCTTCATTTTTATGTTTGTGCATCCATTTCTGTGTAATATTTGTACCAAAAGCTTGGTATCATATGTGCGATTAATTAGGATCAATGATGTTATGAGTCATTGCACATGCAGTCAGGAACAGGATACTTTGTGACATCTCTTGCAACCTTGCTAGTCCTGAGTTCTGGCTGGCCTAATGAGTCCTGATGCAATTCCTTGATAATGCTATTGAACTCTTCTTCAGGGAGGGTTGAGTTCAGAAAATAGGGCAGCATTTGTCTTTTGTTTGGTGTTATGTATTTCTTGTGACCTGCATAAGCCCGGTGACCCTGAAATAACATGTAGCTTCAAAAATTAGAAGTTGTCACATCACATATAACACACCCTCTACATAAAGACTATTCTAACTGAAGAAAAACTTATGATCTTACAATACCTGAATTGCATGGCCCATATTTCCTCCATGAGATGGCATGAAAACATCACTCTTCTCAGAGACTATGTAATCTATGGCAGCCATTAGGGAAGCTTTATTTGCAAATGGTTCTAGTTCTCCAGGTAAAGCAAGATCTTCCTTACTGTAGAGATATGGAAACTCATTGATCAGTGGTTCCAAGGCCTCTTTCCCACCTAGTGGTTGTCCTCCAGCCCAGTAAATTCTAGCACTTTTTGGAGCTCCTAGAGCTTTAAGCAGCCTATAAATCAGAAGGAGGAAAAAGGATTAGAAAAGCTTGACACCCTAATACTCATCATAACACACATAAATCCTATTTAAACAAGGATTAAGATCACACTAGCAAGGTTTTTCCACAGAGATTAATAATTGATAAAGCTTGTTGATATTCCACAGAATGAAGGATTATATATACCTGGTAACCTCCACAGCATTTAAGGGGCAGAGACCAGCCAGCTTCCTTTCATGGTATGTCATGTTTGATTTCGCTGTTAAGAGCTCAGGTCTATGTATCCTCTCATTGTTTACAATCTCATCATACTCAGGACTCAAACCAGGTAGACAACCAGTTCTTACCCACACATCCTTTTCCATCCGCAGATGAAGAGCAAGGTAAGGTCCCTTGCTTTTCATTCTCTCAGCAATGTTGTCACCAAGTTCCCGAACAGGTTTTGCAAATCTCAAACCATGAAAAGCAACCTGAAAGAAAAGTGAGAACATTTAGAATCTACATTCAATTGACACATAGGACCTATTTGGATACAAACTATAAGAGCTTTTGAGAACTTTTCTACCGAAAATATAGAATATTGTTCAACTGAGAAACTCTCAAATGCACTTTCAGGTTTACATCCAAATAAGCATATAAAGAAAGTTCCAAATTGCCATAAGAATATGAACTTCGTTTTTACCTTGCATCGAAGCTTCTGAAGATCAGGAGGAAGATCCTTTGTCAGCCTTGAATCCAATCCACGTAAAAGCAAGACACCTTCTCTGTTGAACTGCATGAGACAATAAGAATCATGTTAAACTCTTGTCCAACAAGAACAACACTCAAGTAAAAGCTTTCACAATTAACACTGCAGAATTAATACATGTTAATATATTGGCATTATAGTTAACAAATTGACATAGAGGGTTCTAACAACTTGTGTATAACACTACAACACTTTTATATTTCTATTAGAAACCATAGAAATGATCATATGTGGAGAAGAAACAAACTTACTCTTCTGAGATAGTGCGACCGAATCCAACTGGGAGTGGCATGAGGAGGAGGGCTCCCCTCCACTGGCCTTGTCATTAGATGTGTTGATGGCAAAGATGAAACCACTCTCACATCATTGGCAAGAACACTCTTGAAGTGCTCCAAATCAAATATATCAGCAAATTCACTGCAAAATGGAAACCCGATAAGAAAAAAGACTCTTTGTGACATTTGCAAATAAGAAGAGAAATTAAACCAGTATCAAAAACAAGACTTATGCTTGGTGGTGATTATTAAAATTTAATCCAAAAATGTAACAGTTTAATTCATAATCAGCCAAATCCAACTCCTCAATTGATAAAATGATCCAACATAAACGATCAACCAAGAACGGGACCACGATCAAGAATATGTATATTTTTTTACCTTTCATCTTCCCAAATGACATTAACTTGCAATATGGGAACAACCAAAGCAGCCCCAAGAATCCTAGCAATGACAACAGCATCAACAATCTGATTCCTCTGCTGATTCATCCCTCCAGAAACCACCACCATGAGGTACCTCCTCCTGTTCTTCACAACCCCCTGACTCTGACTCCTATACTCCCTGCTGAAACCCAAACAAGGCTTATATCCCAACCCATCTGGCTGCTTCCAAAACTCACTCTTTTCAACCTCCCCATCCCTTTCCACCCCACTTGGAACCTGTGCATGTAACTGCACACTGGCAATCAGAGGCTCTGAAACAGTGTCATCACCACCATCCGAAACACCAACCTTCCCTGATGCAACTCCGGGCAGGGATTTTGAGAGGCCTACTGAGGTTGCACAGGGGAAGGGAGGAAAAGGGGTGTCCAGATTCAAGCCCAACTTGAGCATGGCGAAGAAGGCAAGGAGAGAGAGAGTAAAAAGGAACAATCTTGGCCTACCCCACTTGACAAAGGCGAAGAATTTGGAATGTCTTGCACATTTCTTGGGAGATTCAAGCAAGGATTGAAGAGAAGAAGACGATATGGAGTTGATGATCTGAGAAGGAACTGAAATGTATGACAACTTCTTGGCATTGTTCTTGGACTTTGCCATTGCTTGCTTCTTCAAGATTCAAGCTTCAAGCTTCTTTGATTTGATTGCTGAGTTTTATAACAACCCTTCTTGTGATGTGTTGATTATTGCCAATGACTTTTTAAATTTCAATTCTTTTCTAGAGAGAGAAAGAGGAGAGAGAAGGGGCGGCGGGAACACCGAGTTTGTCTGACGACCAAAGGCAACGCGTCGATCAAAAAGTAGCTGCGGTTTCAGTTTCGACAAAAACTTGTTTGGTTTTTGTGTGCTTTCGTCTCATCATTACACGTTTTGTTGCTGCTCATGTGTTTTGAACAAGATTGCTTTTTTTTTTATTGCCTAAAAAATACTAAATATTTACTCAAACACATTTTATTTTATTATTTCTATTGAAATACCATAGCCAAATCATTATTAAATAAATCTAACCATTTTTTCCTAGTTATTCAAGGATATAGTTTTTTTCAAATATAGAAATCAAAATCAATGTTAAAAGTTCCAATATTCAAAATTAAAAGCAATCTTCTCTTGTGAAAAATAGGATAAACATTAAATATGCATCATAAATGACTAACTTCTTCACTAACTTCAACTCTTCTAGGTATTTAACTCATTAATCAACATACATACATTTTAGTTTTTTTCACATGGAGAAATATATATATTTTTTTAGATAGAGTAATATTATATTATTTCTTCTTAAAAGTCTTCCCAAATACTACCAAAAAAATGTAATTTTTTTTTATTAAATAGTTGTATTTATCCTCCTAAATTCAGCCAAATCAATGGTTTCAACTCAAAGATTTTACTATCCAATCTTCTATGAAAGGAGAAATTCATTAAAAGGGTCACTAAATCTTACAAGAAAGATTAAGAAATTAATAAATATTTAATATGGGAATTGAAATTTGAAAGAGATGAAATGTTGAAGTGTGAAAAAGGGAAAAAGAATATTATTAGGGTTAGGCAGCAATCTCTATAAATGCATAAAAAATGGATAGACATTGAAGAGTGTGTGCATTGTTTCATGGCTAAAGCCAGCTGCCATGGAAGACTGAATCAACAAGAAAGAGAGAAGACAGAAGAGAAAGGTATCATTTAATATTTATTTATTGTTTCCACCATGTTTATTCTTACCAAAAACTTTTACAAAATTTGTGTAGTAATTAAAAACCTTTTTATATTAGGAATACATTTAAGATAGTTTTCTCACAGTTTTTTTTTTTTGTTATCAAAAGAAGTTTATTTTACCTATTTTTCTTTATATTTTACAATTTTTTATATTTATCATAGCTTTTTTTTATATAATTTTAGCCTCTTAGTTTTATCTTAACTGTGAATTTATAGAGAAATAAATCAAAATTATTTTTTATTTTAGCTGTTTTCTATGTGAAAACATTTTTAGATTCCAAGGAGGTCATTTTAATTTGAAAGGCTTATTATTATTATTATTATTATTATTATTATTATTATTATTATTATAGAGACAACTTGCCAGCTGGATCCTCTTCATACTGCACTTACTCTCTGCCATGTCAGACAAACTCACTCTTTCAACCACTGACACGTCAGCACTGTATTTGTCTGTGTTGTTAAATTTAGTTATTTTCATATAAAATTAAATATTTGTAATAATTTATTTTTTATTTTATTTTTTAAAATTAAGATTTATTCACCAAAGAAATGAAACATGGGTTTTAATTTGGTCAACATTTTGTGTTTCAAGTTTCCACAAACGTCACATCAAGAATGATGACACTGTTAGGTCTACTGCAACTACTTTAAAAATAATTTTATACAATTGTATATCATTTATAAAATTGTATACTTTCAAACTGTGAAAATAATTATAGTTTATTTATTACGAGGAGCATAAAAAACAAAAGTGAAAATTAATATTTTTTTACTTTTAGTGAAACTGATAATCATAAAAGAAAAACGTTTACTATATTAAAATGGTTAGTATATAAATGTAACCGATTTATCTATAATAATGTTACTTTTTATTGTAATAATTTTATATTATAATTTGATACGGTATTTAATATTAGTATTTGAATATAATATAATATTAAATAACTGATTTCATCACCCAAACTTATTACAATTTATATTTTTATTTGATTTTTTTTATCATGGTGAAAAAGTGCATGCAGATAAAGATTAACTCCACCAAAAACCACCTTCAAAAAAAAAATATTAACTCCATGTGTAGCCTCCAGAAACATTTTTTTTTTCACTTTGTATAGGTAATAAATAATAATATTTCTCTTTCATTCCAACATGAACATAGAAAAATAGTGTCTGCATGTGGTTTGAATTTTCAATTAATTAACACAAACATGGCAGTTGACATGTAAAGAGAAAGGTATTATCTCATACTATGAATTTTTTTTAAAGAAAAAAATTATGAATAATGGCCACTATCAAGCACAATCTCATGTCACCAGCATGATCTACTTAGTTCTTGAGTCTAATATATACAATTTGAATAATAAAATGTTACAAACAATAATTATTTATTATTAGTATTATTATTGTGATTAGTTGGGTTTAGTCATAGTATAAACACAATAATTTGTTGAAGCCATTTAATAAAAAAAAGGGTTTTATAGTTTGATTTTTCTTTGGACTAATGAATATGATATTATGTTAGGGTTAGGGTTTTTTTTATTATGTAAGAGTCTCTAACTACTTACAAACCATGCTTTAACAACTCTTAAAAGTGGTGAAAGTGGGTATACTAATTTCATTAGTTGTCTTCACAACTTTTTCATTTGGATTGTGGCTTGAGAGCTAGCAATGCAAGGTTGTAAATGGTGTTGATGCATTATTTGATCATTATTCATTGTTCTTCCATCAAAAAAGGATTAAGATTAAGATAATAGTTTGTGGGATTTTCAAGGGCAAGTGTGGGGAAAGTTCCTATTGTTAAGACTTTAGGAATATGCCACAAACTTTACAATTGACAAAGAAAGAGAAAGCCAACCATCATTATTATATGTATATCTTTCTTTTTCCAAGCTTAAACTTGTTTTTAGTTGACTTCTTCATGTTGTGCTTCCATTTTCCATTTGGCATTTTAGTGAACACAGAAAAAATTACAAAGTGGTGTAGTTAATTGGCCATCATATAAACTTTATAAAGGCCAATGTCTATTTAATAACCTAACATTTCTTTCTCTTATAACCCTTTATATTAAAAAAATAATTTAAGTCTAATTCAACCTTATAAGAACGATTTATAAAATGAAGTTTGCACTCATTTATATATTATGAATTATATGTTGTGGATGATCTAATACTAGTGATCTAATAAACCCAACAAATCTCGTTAGAATATATTCTGAAAGGCTCTAATGTCATACTAAAAAGTGGACTTTAAGTATAATTCAACCTTATAAAATTAATTTATAAGGTGAGATTGGTATCCAATTATATACTATGAAATGTTTTGTTCATGTGAGATCTCCGACACTTTAAAAATCACATATTATTTTTTTTCAAAAGGAAAAATGCATTGTAATAGAAAAATATTGACCTTTAGTTGGAATGGTTGGAATAATTTGAATGGTTGCTAGAGAAGGTTGAATTAGGCCATTAACCAACTACTACTCAAGTTCTTACAAACTTTTTCAAATTTTGTATTATTAAGCAAGGAATATTGCAGAAACAAGTAACCTTTGGAATTGGATTGTTAGAAAATGGTGATTATGGCACTATGTATTTGGTTAGTTAAATTACTTTTTTTACAAGACATCATAATTAACATATTGGTTAAGAATGTATAGAGTCATAACCTACTATCTTATATATTCACTTTGAGTATAATTGAAGAATCCATGTAGTGTCATAACCCTACTAAATTTTAATAATGTAAGAATTTTAAAAAATACAACAAAGTGACAAGTGGGTCCACTACTTTCTACTAAACAACCCTACTCTAATGTGTATATTACCCTAATTTCATGAATAAACCCTTTTTTATATGCTAAATTTGTGTTCCAAGAAAATTGAAAGGCCCCTCTTGCTTTTGTCAAGAGAGACAAGTTATGTAATTGGGTTCTACAAAACATGGCCCATACTAGACTCTTTTTTTTTTTACTTTTCATATTGAAATATTTTTCTTTTCATTTCAAGAAATATCAAATGAAAACCATTTTAGGAAGAAAAAAAAACCCTATTGAGAATCAACATGGTGAGAAGAAAAAGTGATGCATGAAGAATTTGGCAAAGAAGACATACCAAAGTGGGAAAGCTTTGTATTGAGGAAGCAAAGCAATAAAAGAACCATGTCTCTTACATGTGAGGATTTATTCACTCATCTCTATTTTACCAAACATTCCATCTTCTTTTTATCTAATAAACTTTTTTTGAGTAAACTAAATTCTCAAAAACACTTCTGCATTCTGCATTATTGGAGGAACAGTGTTTGATCATGATTCTGGTTTTGTTAACATTATCCAAAAGGACTTAAATTGGATTTTTTTTCTAGTATTTAATTTTAAGTTTTTATTAATATCTTTTTTATTTCATAGACCTAATATAGTTCCATATCATAAGTTAAAAATTATATATATATAAAAATTAATCTTCTGAAACATTTTTTAAAAACAAAATTATGACAAAAATCTGAATTTTAAGACAGATAAATATAATTTTACCAACTCAGGAATAAGAACTACAATTTTAAGCTTCTATATGAATATTTAAGTTTATGAAAAGGCTCATTTGATTATTCGTTTTGAAAGTTCTAATAATGTAATTAAACGTAAACTACAATTTGTTTAAAATTCTATGAAAAGAATATTTTAATTCTCTTTGAACTTTTTAAAGTTAAGAATACAATTAGTAAAAAACCATAATAAATGTAATATTGAATTTTACCAACACAAATAAATAGAAATAAAATTTAAATTAAAAAACAGACAATTAAACAATGATAGTTAATTAGCAACATTGGTCTTGTTATGAGTTAATAGGAATTAAAATCAACTTTTACTGAATTTATATAATATAAATTGACCAAACTCAGGAACAGATCAATGAAAGTTACAGAGATTATCAGAAATCATCAAAGTGAGTCTGCATAGTTCTTACAATGGCCCAAAGCAAAAGACAAGGATTAAGAAAGAAGAAGAAACAGCATATTCTTTTGTTTTCATTGGTGAAGAAATATTTTGAACCACAAAGCTGATCTTTTACGGTATCTTTTGAGTCCATTCTTGTAATCAACATACACCAGTCCAAACCGAAGAGTGTAGCCAGCAGTCCATTCAAAATTGTCCAAAAATGACCATGCAAAGTATCCTTTCACCCTCACTCCATTCCTACCAAATTCATACTTTTATAACCTTCCAAATTCTTTATTCTTATAAGAAAATCATTAAATAAAAACCAATTTTATAAACCAAAAATAATTAGTCACTATATTAACTAAATTATATACTATTATAGAGACTAAACGAATTATTGATATCTAAAGTAATTTCTATTGTTCATAAAATATATAAACTAGTTTCTAGATCAATATCTAATTAGCTATTAAGATTTTAGCTATTAATTACTTTAGATTCTAAAGTTGGTAGTTAAAATCTTAGTATCTAATTAGATACCAATTTAGAAATTATAAATTTTATTAACAATATAAACTAATTTAGATACCAATAATTTTTTCAGTCTTTAAAATAATATCTAATTTAGTTAATATAATGACTAATTATTTTTTGTCTCTAAAATTTGTTTTTATTTAGTGATTTTCTTGTAGTGTTAGGGAAGAAAAAGGTCTAAAAAATGTTCACTTTAAACTCACATTATGGCCCTATGAAGGTACAAAATGTGGTGACTGATGTAATCTATCCTTGTTATGTCATTAAGCTGAATTTTTCCATCATTAACCTCATCAATTCCTGCAAAAAGTTGAATGACACAGTTCATGGAAACAGAAAAACTAGTATTGTAACATGGTAAAGAGTATATTCTAGGAAGAACAAAAAAGTGATAAAAGATCACCCCAGATAACTTTTTTACCATTTTCTGTTATGTAAATAACAGGGTTGTTAAATTTCGCCTTAGTGTATTCTAGTAGACCTTGAATTCCTGGTGGATAGACATAGAGCCAGTCTGAGGCTGCCTGCAAAATTATTCATTTCTCAACTCCTTTGTGAAAAAATCTATGGAGGAGGTGCAGTGAAAAATAATGTTCAATCATTTGTAAAAATAGTGTTAACTCTTGGTTAACTAAGAGTAATGCAGTGTGATAACTAACCATTGTCATGCACTAAATGAAAGAATCTAAACTGAGTAAAACTTATCTCCAGATACAAGTACCTTTGGACCAATGAGAACTCCATTTCTTAGAGCTGATGCAAGTGCAACAAAAGGTATCATGGGTGAGCTAGTTTATGAGGAAATTCAAAAGAAGTTAATAGGAAAGTGTGTGTGAGCTTCAGTTAGAATGGCTTACTGGTAAATCTAACACAAGGATCTGTGAAGAAAGTTGGTCTTTCACGTGGGCAAGGAGCACTAGTTGCATAAGTTGAAGTGTAATAATTTACCCCTATGAAATCAAAGGACCCTTTAACCATAAAAAATTCGCTTCTGGTAAATTTTGGCAAACGTTCTCCAACATTTTTTACCATTATAGCAGGATATGTGCCGGAGTAAAGTGGTTCCATAAACCTTGAATGAACACAAAAAAGATGAGTTAGGCCTAACTGTGTCACAGAAAATGTTAAAAACTTGGGAGGAGTTATGTGTTCATACTGGTTTGGTTAACTGGAAAAGGGTAGTTTGATTTTGATGAGTTGTTTAAACATTTATTGGTTGCTCTACATACTCAGATCTCACAATAAATGCTTAAGAAGCCAACAATAAATGTGTTAGGATCATGGCAGTACTTGAGGTGTCAGTCTAGCTGATATGTCAAGTTGTATAGTGATATCTAATACGAAAGCTTTTATAAAAAAAAAATGCGTTATGATCCACCAAAGGATGTATCTGATACAGCAAAACAGAATTTGCAAGCCAAAAGCTTGCTGATTTATTAGAATGCTGAGAAATTGAATCTGTAGCAGAGAAAATTCTCAAAACAGTCTTTTTAATTTTCCCCTCCTTAAGTCTGTTATTGATTACATTATATAGAAGATCAAGTCTCTATTGACTTGTGGAAATTCAAAGAAAATCTCAAATCAAAGACACTCCTAAAGGTCAATGGCTAATGAGGAAATAAATCCTAAATGGCCCAAAAACCTTGCATTTTCTCAAAATGAAAGATGTGCAATAAAAAGGAAACAAAGAAAGAAATATTTTTCTGGCAAGAAATTACCAGGACTGGGAACAAAAAGTGTGCTTCTTAGTGGCAAAGACACTTACCAGTCATACATAAAAGCAAGACCTCTATATGCAGCTTCTATGTCCTCTTTTGATTGAGAAAGTGGCAAAACCCAAGCAGAATTCAATGTTATCCCAATTTGACCCTTCTGAGAAACCTGTTAGAAAATCATTCACTATCACTTCATGTTCCATTTAAAGTCTTAAAAAGTGATTTAATCTTAACTCAGCCTTAGAAACCAGTTTTTGTGAACTTGGATTTTACCCAATATAAAATAAGGTAAAAAAAAGTGATTTTGGTCCTTATACTTTCTGAAACTATATGAAGTGAGTCCCTATTTCAACTTTGTAAGAGTAAAAAAAACTGTTACTATATGTTAAGTTTAACAAGAGGATGGACTGAATTCATCAGTTTGAAAATGCAGGTACCATAACCAAGTTTATCTCAAAGTATAGGAACTAAAACCTCATTTTTCCTTAAAAATAATAATGATAATGCATTAACCTGGAACTTCTCCCTGTAAACTTTTACTGCTGCAGCATGAGAAAGAATGAGGTGGTGCGTAACCACATAGGGCTCAGTGGAAGAATCACCAGCCGTGCAGTTAGCAACCCACTTGGAGCATCTATTGGGTGGGGATCCACCATTTCCATAACCTTCAGTGCTATAGAAAACTGGCTCATTTAGTGTAATCCAGTGCTTAACCCTGTCACCAAATTCCCTGAAGCATACTTCTGCATAATCTGCAAAATCCTGACTGTTTCCATAACCAAAGTATCAATTCTTCATCAGTTGTGAGTGAATGGGAAGGACAAGTCCATGTTCATGACAATATATTCTAGAGAACATAGTAATTTCATTATTGCTTACACAATTCTGGGATTTAGAAAACCACCATATTCATCTTCAAGAGCTTGAGGGAAATCAGAGTGAAATAGAGTTATAAAAGGTTGTTGTCCTGTAAACAAAACAGGTACATGTAATTTAACTTGATTTGGAGTATCATGAGAAAGAGTGGCTGTTAGGATAGGCCCAATACCATACAGACCCAAACTCAATCACCTATTTAGGTTACAGGGTTTCTCTGAATAGAGGAAAAGGAAGAATTTGGTAACCCTAGTTTTATTAGTCTTAGTATAGCTTAGGCTCAGTCTTAGTATAGGTAGTTTGTTCTACTATCAGTGAGTGACAGAGAGAGAGCAAGATAAGTATGTCCACTGACCATTTGCTATGAGATCCTTTATGAGATTATTGTAATATGCAATGCCTTCTCTGTTAACTCCTCCCTTCAGGTTTCCTCCTAAAATCAAGGTAGTTTAAACTTAAAGTGTTAAGAATTCCCTAAAAAATCATGCAAACTCATGATTCAAATTAGCATTTTTCTGTACCAAAACAATAAAAGGGATGATTATAGTTTCTCACGAGGTAGTATTCTTGTCCAAGAGATGGAGAACCTGTAGGCATTGAATCCAATATCCTTCATCATGGCCACATCCTCCTGAAAAAAAAAATCACAAGTAAAAAAAACAAAATCATCAATCTAGATGAAATCAAATCTCAAAAAGCTAAGGAGATTCCTCTTTAGCTAGATATCTAAGTTCAAATTGAGAGAAAGAAAGTACCCTGTAGCGGTGGTATGAATCAACGGCAACATCTCCATTACTGTGATCTGCTATTTTATCTGAACAACCAGGAAATATATTTTCTAATAACAAAACATGAAATATATTTTCTAGCAAAAAAATCTCCTATAATATTGTTCATTCCCTCCAAAAATCTCATGTTGTCTATGAATGAGGCTTAAAGACACTTAACAAACACTCTCTTCCCTTAATCCACTATACACCTTTCAAAGGAGAAAAGCAGGCCCACAAGAGCAAAAATGGATAATATATCAGCTGAAGTGAGCCTATCAATGCAACAGAGTTAAGCAGAACAAATCTAAACACTACTCTTTATAAATGCCTATATTGAAACATAGGTTACTTTGGCAAAAGGAAACAACTATGAAACATTTTACTACTTCAAATGAACAAATAAGAATGAAAAAAAAGTAAGACAACAATAAAAAGAGGACACACAAACCTGGGTGGCTATGAGTGAATGTGTCCCATATACTAGGGCCTTTACCACCTTCATGTGAAGCACCTTCATACTTCATACCCCAATTACATTTAACCCATAAAGGAAACAGAAAAGTGTCAAGTAAGATATAAAGATCCAACCTTCACACATGAAGATGCAAAGAGTAGAACAACTAGGGACAGAACAAAACCTGGTAGGCTGAAGAAGCTGTTCCAAAGAAGAAATATGGTGGAAAACTGCTCCGATTAAGAGAAGCTGCAGAGTGAAAAAAAAGAAAATGTTGCAAGGAGAAGAACAACCTTAAGCCGTTCAAAATCTGAATGAACTCAATTCTCAAACTTGGTTTGAACTTTGCCCCCACAAACAGAACTTTATATTATTTAACTATTTTTATCATGTATTTGTGAACCCCACAAGAAAAGTTGGATTCTTTATCTTTTTGCAAGTGAAAAGGCTGAAAAATTATTATTTTTATGTTCATTATTATACTGTTTTTTTCTTAGATGATGTGGTAAGTTAAATTATAGGACTTGAGATGAAAATATGCCATTTTTAATGAGAAGTTAAAGTTATAGTTTTACATTTTATATTATGTTAAAATGTTTCAATAGAGTTTTTATAGGACATGTATTTATCACTTGGAAGATGTTTTGATAAATTTTTATTTGCAATTCAACTTTTTAAAACTTAAAAATTGATTTAATTATTATTGAAATATAATATTACATTGAAGTAAAAATTGTACTATAATATTGAAAAATTAATTAGTTAATTAGTTAAAACAATTAATTTTTAACTTTTATAATATTTTTTTTATCAAATTCTTCTTCTTTACATACTTGGTTTTTTCTAAACTTTTTTATAAGAGATGTTTTTTAAGGATAATTTTTTTTCTGAAAATGTTTTAAGTTATCTTTATGAAGCTTTGAAAGCTCAACTAAGAGGTTGTCACCCATGATTTTAACAACCATGTGCTTCTAGAAGAAGAATGCATTAAAAAGTAAAAAAAAAATGCAAAATATTACAACCAATCATGGGGTCAACATCAAACTCATCAAGCAATCAAGAAAACATATACTAATACAGGTGAACAATCTACCATACCAACCAAACTCAACCATAATTAAGCTTGTGAAAACATTTATTTCCTTCTTTATATATAAAAACCATGAAACATTAGTAGTTTTATTCATAGAAATACAACAATTTCATCTTCCTCTAATACATTAAGAAATAATAAATAGAATATTCGACTCACTAACCAGTAAAAAAGAATTACATTCAAGTCAAAAACATAGAAACTAATTTAGAAACCTTGATATTTAAAATCAATTTATAAAAACATGGTAATTAAAATCATGGTAACTAATTAGATTCAAATTTATAAATTATTTATCAATAATAGAAGCTAATTTAGAAACTAATGATTTTTATAGTCTCTAAAATAATATCTAATTTAGTCATTATAACAACTAATTATTTTTTTCTGTAAAATTAATTTTTATTTAATAATTTTCTTGTAGTGAAAAAAAATAGTAAATAGTAGTAGTTTACAAAATGATAAAAGACTACCAACTTTGAGAAACTCAAAAATAAAGAAAAAACAACAAAAACACAAAAAATATTATAGATGATGAGTAACATTTTTTAAGATAAATGAGACATAATGCTAATTACCTGGATATTTATGAGTAAAAGTGTTCTCTATGCTTAGTCTTCTACCCTCTTCACTTGTTGCACCTTCATACTTGTCACACCATCAAATCAAATAAGAAATGGAACAAAAAAAATTGAACAAAACAATGTGTTTTATTAGACAAAACAAGAACCTGAAAAGAAGAAGAGGAAACCCCAAATAAGAATTTCCCAGAAAAATTGCTGTGATTGAGAGAATTCACTAACTCAACCAACAAAATAAAGAACACCACAAGAGAAAAACTTTTAGTTCTCATGATGATCACACTTTCTCTCTTGTAACATAAATTGATTATGAAATGATTCACCAATTACCAATTTATAGGTTGGAGCACATCATTGGATGAAACATTTCTTAATAATAAAAAATATAATTCTTCATTATTGAAATTCCATATTCTATTTCTTGAAATGCAAAGTTGGTAAAAGAAGAAAACTACCCCTTATCTATTTCACTTGGCCTTTTCTCACATTCTTTTCCTCATTTCTTCTTGTTAGTGGACAAGCTTTGAAAGGCCTAATGTTTTGAAACATTATTTTATCATTGTTTTCAAAAGTGATAATGTGCCAAATTTTCTTACCAAAACCAAATATTTTAGTATATATATATAAAATGAATACAAATATTTATATGGTCATGAATTTTCATGAAAATTGTATACTTTGTTTATATGATATTCACTATTTGTTAATTGAATTTTCTTTATAAAGTTGTTTCTCTCTTTCTTATAGCATGGCATACGAAATTTTACAAACAATTAGTATTTGATAAACATATTCTAAGTCACATACTTGGTCAAATCATAATTCTATATTTTTTTAATATGCAGATATTAATGTAGCTATGTGTCTAGACATCCTTAAATTGGACCTTTTGAACATTATATCAATTCAATTAATTAAGAATAGCATAAAAATGTTGAAATTTATGATATATAACAAGTTTATTTACGTATGATTAAAAACAATTGCTTATTTATTTAAGGCGTTTGATCACGTGTGCTTAAACTTTTTAAGCTTTTATTTATTTTTTATGTGGTCAGGGTAATTTTTTTTAAAATTATCAATATGAATATATTAAAGACATTAATTAAAATGACTCAGTTGTGTTTCAAAACAAAAAATTTGGACGAAAATGTTGTATTTTGAAAATTGACTTTGTAACCTGTTTATTTTTAATTTAAAGTATATTTTATATACAATTTTATTTTAACTATAACTTTTATATTTTTTTTAGAATAAAATAATTTTTTTATTTTTATATGCTAATTAATTCACTTTTTACTATTTGAATCTGTTTGTATAAAAGATCATTTATTTTAATTTCTTAAGAAAAATTATGCTTCTAAATGCAATCTTTGATTTGAAAGGAAGAATTTTCCTAGGAAACTTTCTCAGGAGTTGAATATAAAGGTAAGAGTAGGTAAAGGATTTGAAAGAAGATAGTGATTTTTAAGGACATGGATAATTAGCAAAACTTCCAAACTCTTTAATTTTAAATAATTTTTAAAATTTTCAAGGATTAATTATATGTTTTACCACTTACTTATTATCATTTCACAATTTTTATCGTTTATTTTTTTTATAAATTTTATTACCATACATACTTTTGAATTTTATTAATGGATCAATATGCTAATTTTTAGTAGTTATTTCTTAATTTACTAATCAATGGTTGAACAAGTGCAAAGACTTTTCAGTGTTTTGTTATAAGACAAGTATAAGAAACAAAAAGCTTAAGACCAAGACCATATCAAACAACTATAAAAGTGTTGTTTGATGAATCCAACAAGTTCATAGGTTGTTTTGTTTGAGAGCCACAATGGCTTCTTTAACTTTTCTTCATTCCTATTTTCTTCTGCTAATTATTCTTCTTCTTCTCTCATCTTTGTTCAGTGCTACATCTTCAAACTGTGGTGATTCTAGCATGCACTTAAACTTCTCTCTAAAAAGCAATGATTCAGTTCCATGGAATTCACCTTCTGGCCATTTCGCCTTTGGTTTTCAAACAGTTCTATACGACAACAATGAGTTCATGTCTGTGCTTGCAGTTTGGTTTGCCAAGGACCCGAATGAAACCATGGTGTGGTATGCAAAACCAAGAAACAAATTTCATCTTTTTCCATATGGGTCAACAATGAATCTCACAGACAAAGGAATTGTGGTGTATGATCCAAAGGGTCATGAAGTGTTGTGGCACCGTCCAGAAAACAACACTGTTTCTTTGGTATCGTGTGCTTCTGTGCTAGACGATGGAAGTTTTGTGCTTGTGGATGAGAGTGGGAAGAAGGTTTGGGAGAGCTTTGAGGAGCCAACAGATACTATTTTGCCTGGTCAGAATTTGTCTAGGCCTAGAGCATTCAGAGCACGCCAATCTGAGACGAGTTTTGATGATGGGAGTTTTCAACTCAGTTGGCAGATGGATGGCAATTTGGTTCTTTACTTTCTTCCAAAATCAAGCACAGATGATGATGATGAAATACAAGAGGCTTACTGGTCCCCTGGAACTCACAATACTGGATCACAGCTTTTCTTCGATGAGTCTGGACACATGTACATAAAGAATGACACAGGCTCAGTGATCATCACATATGGTGGATCTGATGAGTTCTTTTACATGGCTAGAATTGACCCTGATGGGGTTTTCAGACTCTATCGGCACCCAAAAGGTGAGTAACTATGAAACACTATGTAACACGGAGATACATATAATTTTTATGTGCATAAGTATGTTTCAGTTTTTTTTTTTTATTATAAAGATATTTTTAATGGGTGATTTAAAATGATTTGTTTCTTATTTTTATAAATTTAACAAATATTTTTTGAATTAGACACTTTACCGATACATGTCCTATGATTGCGGTGTCCGACACGGACACACTGTTTAAGAGGCGTGTTCGAGCTTCATTTATGGAACACACATTTTTATTTGTTTCATGTATATGTGTTTGATATGTGTCTGATATTATTTTATACTTTGCTGGTATGTTCATAGTGAAGGAACCAAAACTTCTAAAAAGAGTTAAGAAAAATCAATAGAATTATGTTTGAGATAAAAGATATAGAACCATGTTATTCTAATGTTTTACAAATATGTTCTTCATTTGAATTTCTAGAATTATAGTCATATATTTGTGAAGCTTTTCTGAATTTGTACACCTATATTCATTGTACTTGCACGAATTATATGAGAGAGTGCCTCCAGAACCTGTCTTCACTTCGTCTTTTTGGTTCCTTCTTTTCTCCGTTCGTCCCTCTTCTCTCGGTCATTCGTGTCTTGAAATTACTTTTCAGTCTCTTAGACTTTGGTGTGGTACCTGCAGGAACACTCATAAGCTTAAGTCAGTATTTGTGTTAATTACTTTATAGAAAAACTAAAAAATTGAACTAAACATTCTATTGGGTCTGTCATATCACTTTAATCTTTCTGTTTATCTCTTATTAACTGATTTTTATCCTTAATTGACTTTATTTCTCTTTCATGCGTGTCCCTTATTAACATTGACACTTGTGTATCTTTCCACTTAATATTTCCACCTCATCCTCGTCTTCTTTCGGCCTCTTGCATACTTTTGACTTTACTGATTCAAACATACATAGGTGATCACACAGCTGTTGCTAATAGCTGCAGTTCGAGGTGGTGGAGTGTGGAGGAAAAGCATCCAGAAGATATTTGCCTTTCCTTCATGAAGCAAACTGGGAATGTTATCTGCGGTTTTAACAGCTACTGTGTTACCATCGAGGACAAGACTAATTGTGAGTGCCCAGATCATTATTCTCCTTTCGAACATGACAAACTCACAGGTTGTAGACCAGATTTTCCACTGCCTAGTTGCAACAAAGAAGGGTGGGAGCAGAATAAGGATCTTGTAGATTTCAGAGAGTATAGGAATTTGGATTGGCCTCTCTCAGATTATGACAGGTTGCTTGGAATAGGAATGAACAAGGATACATGTAGACAAAAGTGCCTTGAAGATTGCTTTTGTGCTGTGGCCATATATGGTGAGGAAAGCGATGGGGGAAGCTGTTGGAAGAAGAAGTATCCTTTGAGCAATGGAAGAATGCACCATAATGTGACTAGAATAGCTCTTATGAAGGTGCCTAAAACAGATTTAAACAATGGTGGAAAAGAACAGAATACACTTGTGCTTGTTGTATCAATACTCCTTGGAAGTTCAGTGTTGATTAATGTTTTTCTACTTGTTGCTTTGTTTGCTGCTTTTTTCATTTTCTACCACAAGAGGCTTTTGAATGGTCCAAACTTGTCAGTTGGAACAGTGAGCCACTTCACATACAAGGAGCTTGAAGAAGCAACCACAGGGTTCAAACAAATGTTGGGTCGAGGTGCTTTTGGAACAGTTTACAAAGGGGTGTTGGCATCAAACACAAGCAGGTATGTTGCTGTGAAGAGGCTAGACAAGGTTGTGCAAGAAGGTGAGAAAGAGTTCAAAACAGAAGTGAGTGTGATTGGACAAACCCACCATAGAAACTTGGTTCGCCTGTTTGGTTATTGTGATGAAGGGGAGCATCGTCTACTGGTGTATGAGTACATGAGCAATGGTTCATTGGCTGGTTTTCTCTTTGGGATCTCAAGGCCTCATTGGAACCAAAGAGTGCAAATTTCTTTGGGGATTGCAAGAGGGCTCACATATTTGCATGAAGAGTGCAGCACTCAGATAATTCATTGTGACATAAAGCCTCAAAACATACTCCTAGACGACTTGTTCACTCCTAGGATTGCTGATTTTGGGTTGGCAAAGTTGTTGTTGGCTGAGCAAACCAAAGTTGCTAGAACTGGTTTGAGAGGGACAATTGGTTACTTTGCACCTGAATGGTTTAGAAAAGCTTCAATCACAACCAAAGTAGATGTTTACAGCTTTGGAGTGGTGCTGTTGGAGATCTTGTGTTGCAAGTCAAGTGTTGCCTTTGCACTTGAAAGTGAAGAAGAGGCACTCATAGATTGGGCTTATCATTGTTATAGCCATGGAAAGGTGGCTAAATTGGTGGAAAATGATGAGGAAGCAAAGAGTGATATAAAGAGGGTGGAGAATCATGTGATGGTAGCAATTTGGTGCATTCAAGAGGATCCCTCACTCAGACCCTCCATGAAAAAGATTACACAAATGCTTGAGGGTGTTACAACAGTTTCTGTGCCACCTTGCCCTTCTTTCTTCACTTCATCACCCTTCTAAAGTTCTTGGTTGTATTTAGTTTATAAGTTTTCATTTTGCGAATACTGCATTAAACTTCTACTGATTTATTTCATAATGTACTATTTCATCTGATTGAACATGGAAGGCACCATATTTTTGTACTACATGGTAAAGAAAGAGACTTGTAATGATTTCTTTTAATTTCCTAAGATATGTTTGATTAACTTCTTTTATTCATCCATCTTATGTAAGTTTTAAAAGTTTGAATTGACTCTAAACGTTGTAATCATGAAAATATTACTTTAACAACAATAAGATCCCGAATCGTAATTCAGGGTTTAGGATTCATAATCAATATTTAAGATTCAGATCCAAAAATTAGGAGTTAGGATTTAGGTAAAAATCAATTTACAATTATGATTTATGATTTCAACAAAATATGTTATCTCTTTTCAATTGTATTTTAGTGTAGGATTGTGCACTTTCCACATAAATGTTTGTAGTTGATATTGTGATCTATTAAAAGTGAAAGTAGATGAATATAATGAAACAAAGATCAAGAGGGGTTAAGATTATATGCTACATGGGGTTGACTACAAAATTTAGATAGAGACATTTTTTTAGTGTTTTGAAGCATTTCAACTAATGTCAAAAGATTTTATTTTTAATTTTGGAATGTGTTTACCTGGCAAAATCCATGTTTGGACCACATTGACATGTTTTGTCTCATAAAGAAACGAAAAAGGGGCCAAAGGGGGATGAACCCTAAGCTTCTGATAATTTCACAAACATGTGGTAGGCCACTTTAAACTTCACAATAATTAAATTTACCATTTCCTCTTTAAATGTGCTGAAATAATATCATTTACTTTAATTACCTTATTTAAGATAAAATTCATTTTAGAATTGGATGTATTCATTCTTAAAAAAAGATATATTTCATAAATTAAGATAATCAAATATTTATAAATTATAATTGGTCTTTTGGATATACATATATAAATAAAAAAATATAAATAATTTGAAACTCTTGTTTTTCTTCCTACTTTGAGTTAATTAATATATCATTCTAAAATTTATTTTTAATCATAACATTCACTTTAAAATAAATTATCAAATATCGTGATGTTAATTTATAAAGTAGTTAACACTTAATTAACCTATTATTAATAATTTTTTTAAATAGTAGATATTTTGAAAATAATAATATATGATTATTGTGTTGCATTGGAGTGAGAGGGTATTTTGTAATTTTGCGTAGTGTGACGGTGGCTGAGAGTGTCCGAGTCGGAGTCCGAGTCGACCCGCCGCGATCTCAAACACTCATTCATTTTCTCCGACTCACAAACCCAACCTTTTTTGTTTTTGTTGCCTTCTTCTCTTCCAATCTCAATCGCTCCACCGAATTGCTCCGATCTGCAAGCTGGCTATGGACTACGAACCCTACGACAGTAGCGGTAATCTCTTTCTCTCTCTCTTTGTTCTCTCTTCTCTTTTTAGGGTTAGGGTTAGGGTTTCTCTTTTTCTCTTCTTCTTCAATCTCCGCTAGTTTTTTTTTTCCGAATCGGAGCTCCTACGGACAAAATAACTCGAGTTTCGGAGCCGCAACGAGTTATGGTATCGATTCGTTTGACGATTTTTGTTTCTGTTTGGTTTTCCTTGATTAATCGCTACTGGGATACGGTCTTGCTTTTGGTTCTTGCTCGTTTACTCGTGTGACCTAATTTTGGGGGGAGGGTGGGGTTTAATTGAGAAACGAAAAGATACTGTCTGTGCTTCGAGTCAAGATCTTCGTGGGCTTCTCTTTGAATGGGTTATGTTCTTGTGAGTGGTTTACTGTGATATTGACCAACGTTGAATTTAAGTTTGGGGGTTATGTGCTATGTTAACGAGGTTCTTAATGGGCCAAACGAGTGCTGGCATTCGTGTTTTCGAATTTGGGATGATTTGTACATGGTGGGAAGTTGGTGGATTCTTTGTAGTCTGTAATTGGTCTCACCCAAGCAAAGCAACAGCGTCTGGTTGGTTTTTTTATGTGCTGGTTGTGTCTTGTGCTGTGTGGTTGGGGTTACTGCTGCGAGTTCTTATGCAGAGAGAAGTAGTGGTTGCATTGCAGTGTGTTTCCTGTGGATGGGTTTAACTTTCTGAAAGTGCTGACGAATATGGGCGTGTTGATATTTGATTCCTGTGTTTAAGGTTTGGACTTGGTTGTTATGTTGCTTTACTTGGTTGTGATGATTGCAGGAACTGATGATGATCTTCCACCAACTCATCAAAATAGAATTTCCAGGGGAGGAGGAGGAGGAGGTGGTGGAGGAGGAGGAGGAGGGGGGCGTCTTGCCGGGAATGGAAGATCTGCTGTTGGTTCAATTCCGTACCCTAGGATGTATGGGGAAATTGATATGGAGACCCAAATTCATCAGCTTGAGCAAGAAGCTTACAGTTCAGTTCTAAGAGCCTTTAAAGCTCAAGCCGACGCCATTACTTGGGTATGCTTTTTTGTTTGTTTACTCAAATATAATGTTTTTGAAATTTCTATTAGGTTTAAGTGACTTTTATGCATACCTGACACTTTTAATTTTGCAGGAGAAAGAAAGTTTGATTACAGAGCTGAGAAAAGAACTGAGATTGTCAAATGAGGAGCACAGGGAACTTCTTGGTCGAGTTAATGCAGATGATGTGATCCGGAGGATAAGGTCTGATTAAATATTGGAGCACGGTTTTTGTTGTTCTATTTTGTAGTTTGTCATGAATTTCCACACATGCGCTGTTATTGTTTTGTGTCAATAAATGCTTTTCTGGATAATGACACCAGGGAGTGGAGACAGACAGGAGGCCATCAGCCTGGTGTACTTAGTACTGGTCAAGGTCTTCATGACTCAGTTCCCAGTCCCACGGTCTCTGCTTCTCGCAAGAAGCAGAAGATTGCACCATCTGTACCATCACGATCTTTCGCCGGGCCTTCTCCTCCATTTCACCCCCAACCAGTTACTGCGCCCCACCAACCATCTTCTTCTGCAGCAAAACGAGGATCTGTTCCTGGATCAAAGGGAAAGAAACACAAACCAGTAAGTTGGTTTTATATAGAATTTAGTGCTCTTTTTTGTTTATATATGTTCACCGAGCTAGGTTCCGAAAGATTATTGTGTTTTGTTCTTTCATTTGCAGGGTCAAATATTACCTGGTGTCTCTTCGATGAAGCAGTATCCTTCCACTGGACCGGGTGGAAGGGCTCAAGTGCCTAATAGAGCTGTCACTGGTGAGCATGCAGAGGGAGCATCATTTGACTCTTTGGTTGGTAGGAGAGTGCGGACAAGATGGCCTGACGATAATAATTTTTATGAAGCTGTTATCACAAACTACAATCCAGCTGATGTATTCACAAACCTGAATTACTTAGGAATTTTTTTTCCATTAATATGTTGCTTAAGTGTTCACTTTTGTTCCTAACTTTTTCAGGGACGTCACAATCTGGTCTATGACATGGGGAGTGCAAATGAAACATGGGAATGGGTTAATCTTTCAGAGGTATATCTGTCCTCCTCTGGTGATAACTCGTTTAATCTGCCTATTGGATTATTCTTTTTAACACTTGTTTTTGGTACTTCAATTTTATAACCCTTAATGTAAGATGGATGATGTATGTTACATTTTTTGATGTGTTTTTTATCATTTTTTTTGTACTTTTATTCCTGGCTATTGTGGCTGCTACGTGGTCCTCTTTAGTGACAGTTAAAGAGTAAAAGATGGTGGTTGGCTGCTCTAGGTTTAAAAAACTTGACAAAACCCAAATAGAAAGCAAAATTTAGTATGTAACTTGTATTCAATACACCTAATTAGTACAACACTGACATTGTATGAACAGAAACCCCTTGTTTTGATTTTTTTAACCTTCATTTAATTCCCTATTGTGTTTCTGTGATTTTTGGTAAGATGGAACAGTTGATTGTCCTATTTTCATGAATGTTTAATACAATCTGGAATATGGTTTTAAAAATTAGAGTCTTGCTATTGACATGTTTAACACTTGTTAATGATATATTGTTTTTTGCTAATTCAGATGCAGTATTTTAACTGCAGATATCTCCTGAAGATATTCAGTGGGTTGGTGAAGATCCGGGAATCAATCATCGTGGGGGTTTTGGGGGCTCTGGTCATGGGATGAATAGGTCTGTTGGACGAGATGGTGTTCCTGGAGGTGGAAGAGGTAGGGGAGCTACAAAGGGGCAATCAAGAAAGGATTTTTTGTTATCACAAAATGGCATAGGAAAGAAGGCACCCGATGATATACAAATACTTCACACAGATACACTAATCAAGGAGGTAATAGAAAGCAGTTTAGTCAGAATAATCTTTGATTGAGATAGTTTGTTTTTTTATAGCTTCAATTGATAAAGCAATAGAGTGTCATGCTGAGCCCTGATCACATGAAATATAGCAGTTAACTTGCTGTCTCAGAAAGTTTCCTATTGAGTATTCTCCAGTGTAGTCAAAATCGTGATTAAAAACTTGGAATCATACGATTTTTCCCATCATGTCCAATTGCTCGCTCATACTAGAAAGTTAAGCTATGCAGAAGCATACCACTTGGTTTCATGTTTTTCTCCTTCACTCACAGTTGTAACTTTCTTCTTAATTATTTAAGTTATTTGCATGGGTACACACACACACACACACACACTTCTATTATGTAGGAATAGAATCTACGATCTATGTTGTTATCTTACAATTTACTATCTTGTGACCCCTCTAGGATTCCAATTGCTTGACCATACCATGATTTACAAAGATTTGTATTTGTGATCTTGAGGTCTTTAGGACCCTACCGTAATCTCAATTTTGACTACCTTGGTATTCTCTACCTGCAAACTGCAAAACCTTCTACCTAATTACAAATATACCCAATACATAGCTGCGATCAGTTATTTTCTTGAATAATTTCAAAGAGGCAGTTTTTTTTAATTCTAATAATACTGAACTAATATGGAACAGTTAATGCAAGATAAGTTATTTTGCATCACATTCTAATAATACACAACAGCCCATTAGAGTTATTTATTGGTTTTCAATCCTTTATTGCATATGTTAAATTTCCGGTGAACTCGACAGGTGGAGAGGGTATTCAGTGCAAATCATCCTGATCCCCTTGAAATTGAGAAAGCAAAGAAGGTATTGAAGGTAAGGGGACAATTATATTTATCTGCTATTCTTTCCATGTACTTAAGGTTATTGACTTGTTTGAATTTCTTGCATTTGGCGTGTACATACCTGATCTATATTTCATGTACTGCAGGATCATGAACAGGCTCTTATTGATGCAATTGCAAGACTTAATGATCTTTCTGATGGTGAAAGTGGTACATCTCAGTTTCTGTATCTCATTGCAACACTTCTGATTTTTATTTTTTCCTAATTAGCCCTCTAAATGTTAGTAATTATATTTGTGGGTAGCTGTGTACAGTAGTCAACTCCTGACAGCTGTATAGCAGATCATAGAGTGGCTGTTCCACTAAAGACAGTTGGTAGAATGAAAATACTTAGAAAAATGTGCAAAAACACTGTTAATAATCCTAATAGTTTTAAAATTTAGTACCATAAACAAATGAACAACAGTAGTAAACTTTCAATACTCTGAAAATCCATTAAGTTACTATAACCAGAGAAGTGCCTGTTTAGATTAAATTATTTTAATGATTTCTTTTCAAGCTTCCGTATAGAGCTTTTGAAGACCAGGAAAAATATCTCTCCTCCCTCCAAGAAAAAAGAAAAACATGTACAAACGTGAAAGTATATCACAGCCGGATGGTGATGTTAAGGTCAAAGGTGCCTTTTCTTTGTTGAATAAATTTCCAATATAATAAATGTGCTTGGCATTCCTGTGATCATGTTTGTAATTATGAGGAAAGGGCGTGTGGCAAGGAGTGTGGGAAAGAGGGAGAATCTGTAGAAAGCAAAAACAAAATGGTAGAAAAGCTGGGAGGGTAAGGGGGAGAGAATTCATCCAGTAATTATTGTCTTGTTAGTGATTCTGACATATAATTGGGTTCTATGCGGATGTCTCTGTAATAGAAGTCTTAGTTTCCACCAAATTTTTTATTAAACAAGACAGATCACATTTGGGCATCTCATTTCACTTCAAATAGAACAGAGCTAGAAGGATTTTCCAAGAACCTGCTATAAAAACTCAACTTGAACAGCCATAATGTGGAGAGTCTTGGCCAGAGAAGAGTGAGTATGGCTGGAAAAAGGGCAGATGGACCTGTGGTAAAAAAATGTGGGGTTTCTCCTATCCTATCAAAGGGCAGTGGAAATGTAGCAACATATAGGAGTTGTAGTGGCTGTAACAGATGTTAACAAATATACACACACATGTTTATTGGATTTATGAGCTACATGAAAAAAATAGGAAGGGTTATAGGAGTGCTCAATTTATTGCTGGATTTGTACGCACATTTCACTTCAAACTTCAATTGTTCTACATCTGTTGGTGATTTTCATTTCAAACTTCTATACTTTCCATGTGCCATACGAGTATATGATGTAGCGTAGAAATGAAAGTATGACATACTACACCCAATTTTTCCGCCATTTTGGATCACACATTTTTTATTGATGTTTCTTGGGATGGTTGCAAACAATAATAATAATAAGTAATGTCAATAAAAAATGAAAATGCATTTTATCACATTCTGTGCTATTCAAACTAAAACAGAGTGACTAATTAAGAAATCCGTATCTTTTATCAAACCAATGTTGTTATGCTTATACAGATGGGGCTGGCCATCATTTCTCACATGCTCAATCAATGGATCGAGAGTGATGAAGAAGACCTGTTACTTTGTACAATGAGCAGAGGAGGCAATATGGTGCACAATTCTGGAAAAGGGTGTATTACTCTTGTATTATGACATAAAGATTATTACCCTCTCTAACAGTTTATAGCTGTAGGCATGGCTCTTGTGGATTAGGCATTATCTAGGATGGCAAATATTGTAGTTTGGTAATAATTATTTATTTCAGTTTGAAAGTTGAGCTAGGACCAGCTGATACTTGTATAATTCTATCTCACTAGTGATTAATGTGTGGTAGTGTATAAATTCTTGTATTTGATGTGTCAAATCGGTGTCCATTTTTCAAGTTTACACATCCTCTTTTCTTGTTTGTTTCTAATTGACCTATGGTTCCTAATGTGTTTAATGACGTTTTCTAGGAGTATTTTAAGTAGGTCAAACTAGTCATCATATTTACATTAACGGCTTTAATTATCTATTTTCTCTTTCTAAAACTCTAAAGATCTCAATTGGTTGAATCCACTTGGACCCATTGAACATTGCCATCGTCATTATTGCATTGGATCTTGTTAATTTAACGTTTGATTTCATATTGAAGGGTTAGAGTTAATAATATTATTTCTTTTTATAGTATTGTCATTTATTTAAGTAAAGTATTTTTATAAAATTAATACATGCGTTGGCACGACTTGTTTGGTGGAGATAAAGTCGACCAATTAGATTGGTGAAATTTACTAAGCTTGATCCATCATATTTTGAGTATGGTGATGTTATTAATTCAATAAATCATAGATAGTTCTTCTACATAGAAGTGAAGGAAAGAAAGGTGGAAAACGATGGTCCTCTTGATGATTAAAGCAATATTAATGTTCGATCAATTTCATCCTGATATTCTCCCTCACATACATGATGTTATTGATGTCAAGCTTGGTCATTGTAGTTATTGATAGTTGCACTATTGAGAATCGGAAAATTCATGACTACTTGTCACAATGGACTTGTTTAAAGAAATTGGATAGTGACTAGATGAATAAGCTACATTGTTGAATGTTTAGACCAACTAAAAAGTTCATTATTTGAGATGAGATGAATAAGCTACATTCTTGAATGTCTAGATCAACTAAAAAGTTTATTATTTGAGATAAGATACCTAGCACGTTTATATGTATAGGACATGTGTAAGATTCACATTTTGTTAAGTATTTTCTAATGTATGTTTTAGTTACATTTATATTCTCAGCTACTTACCAATTACATTATATTATGAAAATTGGTGCATGTGAAATTGCATGATGGTTGTCTCATACCAATTGTGTGAATGCTAAGTTATGATCTTCATATTATGTTAATTGGATGGAAGTGTTTACACAAATGTTAAGAATTCATTTTATTTTGTATAGGACTTTGTTCTTGCACACTCTTAGACTTTAGTATATTAATATATACTTAATTTCTTTATTCTAAGTTTTTTTTAAACAAAATACATTTCAGAAAAATATATTTTTAAATATAAAAATATCTTCCAAAATGCTATATTTCAGATTCTATAATACAAAATATATATTCCTCATAAAAAAATATATTTTAGAATAATTTTTTAGGACAAGTTTATCATTTTATCACAGAGTGCAACTTTAGAATGATGGGGTAAAAAATGCAACACCCTACATAGACTGCTTCTTCCTTCACCTCCATACCTTCTTGTGCCACCCCCATAAATTTTTCTTATTCCAAAAATACCCTTTTCAATATTCTGGATTACATAATCCGGAAGTCTTTTTCTAGATTCAGAATTAGCTTTTGGATTATGTAATCCGGAAGTCTTTTGTGATTAGCTTCCGGATTATGTAATCCAGAAGCTTTTTTTCATATGTGTTATTAGCTTCCGGATTACATAATCCGAAAGTCTTTTCTAAATATGAAATTGACTTCCGGATTATGTAATCCGGATAAATTCTGGATTACATAATCCATAGGCTTATCATTTCAAATCTAAGGGGGTGAAAAAAAAGGATAAAATGGTATTTTCATATTTAGTATGAGGGTGACACAAGAAGGTATGGAGGTGTAGGAAGAAAGAGTCCCCTACATATAAGCCAAACCCCAAGACGTCATTGGACCCAAACACGTCCAAGAAGAAACTAATCACGTTAAAGAAGGGCTGATTCTCCCTGCACCATATCAATTCAAACCTGCACCCAACACACTCACATGAAATGTCCATTTTGCCCTTAATAATTTTAAACTTTTGCCTTCCGGATATTTATATCCGTAAGTCAAATTACAAAGTTCTGGATATACAAATCCAGAACTAATATGTGACTTTCGGATTTCACCATCCGGAAGCTTATTTGGATAGCATAAATGACCTTTCGGATATCAAGATCCGTAAGCAAATATAAATGAGTTCCAGATCTCAGTCCTCAACACCATTTACAGTACACCATTCTGGATACAAAAATCCGAAACTCATAACTCACTTCTGGATATGACCATCCAGAAGCTTAAATGAAATATGAAAATAACCTTCTGGATTTCAAAATCTGGAAGGTATAAAAATAACTTCTGAATATTGAAATCCGTAAGTAAATGTGTGAAAAAGGATAGAATGGGATTTTAAAATTTTTATTGGGTGCAAATCAAAATTGATTGGGTGCAGGAAGCAATTGCCTAAAAGAAAAGAAGAATGGAGTTTTTTCCTTTTCGATTCTGCTGGATTTGAAATACTTTATTTACTTATTCACTTTTAAATTAAAATATTAATATATTAGCTACTAATAATTCATAGAAATTTTCCATATATAATTATCTATTTAATACAATCACTTTCTATATTTTTTAACAACAACAATATTATTATGGTTATTTTTATCAATATTTTTAGTATTATTACAAATAAATATTTTGATATAATTACTGTTATAATACAAAATTATTATGAAACATAAAAAATTAAATTTATAAAAAGTATATAAAAAACAGTTACAAAATTTATTTTAATTTTATTAAACTATTATAGTATACAATAAAAATATTTTTAATTTTTTATGATGACTATTAATTATAAATAGATTTTTTAAATCATAAAAACTAAACAATTCTCATTAACCGTTATAGAATATTATATTATGATGAGCATAACATCATTATTATCATCTTAATGGATTTATTATAATAAATATTGATATATTTCTTGTAGTACAATAAAAAAGATAATTTTAATACAAATTTTTTAATTTTATTAATTTTAACTCCGTTAATTGTTAAAGAGTAACTAAAGACGTATCTGATCTTTAATATTTATCATGTGTTTTTATTGTAAGAAAAAAATAATTAAGTAAACTTGAAGGTTACCTTCTATCCTTTATTTTTTCTCAATAAATTTAAAATATTAAAAGTTATAATAATTATATTTAAGGTTAATTGTATCTTAACATTAATTTTTACTTAATAAACAATAATCTGACAATTAATAAATACACATGTCTTTAATTCTATGAATTGAATTAAAACGAAAATATATCAATTACTTACTCGGTCTAACTATTTATCCTTATTTTTATTACAAGTTTAATAATAGTAATAATAGTTTTTAAAAAATAATAATGTTTATGATAACTCCAAACACTGGTAACATTACCAGTTATTATCAAAAGGTAATATATTAAATAAATTTAAAGAAATAATTAATATCATTATTGTGATTTTTTTTTACTTAAAACTGAGTAATTAATTTCTCCTAAAGAAAAATCATTTAACATGACCCCAGTTACTGATGAAATATCATAAAATTAAAGTACTTATTGATACTAATCATTGTATTAAAATGTGATGTTAAAGAAGCATTTAAAAGTTTTTATGAAGAGAGACTAATTAGGAAAATAGTTTATGATTCACAGAATTCCACTTATTTCGTTTGTATTGGACAAGTGTTGAAGTTTGGCTAATTTTTGTGAGCTCCAAAAAGAGCACTTGCAAAGCGCACTATGGCTGTTAATAGAGTACTTTGTTGAATTGAAGCAGAAGAAGATACTGTTCATGTTCTTCCAAGTCTCAGAAATTCCACTCACACAACCATCTGTTATTGAATTCTTCCAATCCATCACTGATCAATGGCTTCTGTGCAGATTCTGTGTTCATGCACTAGTACTAGTCAGGTTCAGTACCATGGTTCCAGTAGATATAGATATGGATACCCCAGTGAGAGATTGAATGAGAGAAGGTGTTCAGTGAGAGTTAAAGGTGGGAAGGGGATGGTTCTTCCAAATTTGGAGGAAGAGAAGAGGAAGCTGAGAGTGTTGGTGGCTGGTGGGGGCATTGGTGGCCTTGTTTTGGCTCTTGCTGCAAAGCACAAAGGGTATGAAGTGAAGGTGTTTGAGAAGGATTTGAGTGCTGTTAGAGGGGAAGGTAGGCACAGAGGTCCAATTCAGCTCTTGAGCAGTGCCCTTGCTGTGTTGGAAGCCATTGATCAGAGTGTTGCATGGCAGATAATGGAGGCTGGCTGTGTCACTGCCAATAGGACTAATGGCCTTGCTGATGGTCTCTCTGGAGAGTGGTATTTTCTTGTTATGTTTCATCATGTTCTTGTCTCTAATTGGTATTCTTGTTATTTATTATTTATCATGTTTTTTCATTTTTTTAATAATAAGTTGTTACTTGATATCTCAGCTATCTTTATATCTCAGCTATCTTTAGCTAAGATATCAAGTTACATAATGATGCCTAACACATGAAAACTTTTATATAAAAAAAAATGGTATACACTATATAATACTTGACAAAACTTAGATACTGTTGTTTGTAGTTTCATCTTAGTAATGAATGTTATAAAGGTATGCATGTACTAAAAGATTACTCTGATTAGCTATGTGAAACTCCAATTCTAATAGGAGAATAATACCAAAAGCTCCTTAAGAACTCTAAGTTTTGTCCTATATCATATACTATTTAAATTGAGGAGTGCTAGAAATACACTCTCTAACACACTCCTTCTAGCACACCACCCTCTACTATTGGTTAAAATTTATTGGAAACTACAAAACCAGGACAGATACTGATTACATAAGAAGTAGAATCCACAAAATCTTGTGATTTCCAATAAGTTTTGGTCAAGAGTAAAACATTCAAAAGATTGTTAGTAGCATTTTTCATTCTAGTCAGTAAGTGTTTGAATGAGATTGAAAGAAACTACTGCACTGTAGTACATGAATTATGGGGACATGTTAGTTATTATGTTAACTGAGCCATCTGAAGGCTTGTAGTTGAAAAGTCTTTTGCAAGATCTTAGATCATTGCAATTTTATTTTCTATATATTGCTTATGACCATCTCAGAAGGTTTTAGGTGGTTTGGTATACAAATTCTGTGTTATTGTCACTCTCTTTACTTTTTCCTTTTTCCATTTCAGGTTCGGTTTGTTTGATCTTTTGACTCCTGCTTCAAGAAAAAGGCTTCCTCTTACCCTAGTCATATGTAGAATGACACTGCAAGATATATTAGTCAATGCAGTGGGCTCAAACATACTTAGAAACAAAAGTAAAGTTGTGGATTTTATTCAGGAGCCAACCAAGGTTTGAGTTTCTCTGAACAACTAGTTTCTGATTGCTTAAGACTTATGTTATGTTGGTGTTTTTCTGATTTTTAACAATTTTTCCACTCACATCAGGTTAGAGTGATCCTTGAAAATGGAGAGCAACATGATGGTGATATTTTAATAGGAGCAGATGGAATATGGTCAGAAGTAAAATATACCACCCTTCCCTTCCAGTTTTATTTTCATGTCAGTTCCTTATTTTCCTTGCTTTTTCCATTCAATCTATTCTGTTTTTTTTTTCTTAGGTTCGTTCGAAACTCTTTGGGCTGAAAGAAGCAAATTACTCAGGTTTCACATGCTATAGTGGATTAACAAGTTATGTGCCCCCATATATTGATACAATTGGGTAGGGACTTCATTCTCAAATAACATGTTAAGACAACGTGTGTTTCTGTTAGTTGGGCGGGGTTTGACATGTAGTTGTTTGGAAGGTGTTGTGTTATACGGTAGATTTAGTCTTTTGTATATGGGTGGATCACTCCTGAAGTGGTTCATATGTATATATTTTCTCTCTTACTCATAAAAAAAATGTTAGTACAATGTTAATAAGCTATTCTACTGCTTAAAGTTTCTGATTTGGTGATTACTTGAAGGTATCGGGTGTTCTTGGGCATGAACCAGTACTTTGTTGCTTCAGATGTTGGCCATGGAAAGATGCAATGGTATGCTTTCCATGGGGAACCTCCTTTAAATGACTCTTTCCCAGAAGGTATGTTTACCCTATGTTGTGTGTATCAATAGCTATGGTAGTTGAAAATTTGAAACAAATTCATCTGTCCAAGTTTCAGGAGGTAAGAAAAAGAGACTTTTGAATCTCTTTGGTAATTGGTGCAATGAAGTGATTGCACTGATATCAGAAACACCAGAGAATATGATTCTGCAGAGGGATATATATGACAGAGACATGATCAACACTTGGGGAATTGATAGAGTGACTTTGCTGGGTGATGCAGCTCATCCAATGCAACCAAATCTTGGTCAAGGGGGTTGCATGGCAATAGAGGTTGATCATCTGTAATATTGAACATCCAAAATGAAATGTATTTCCTTCAGAATACACAGTTCTTGCAGCATTAACATATATAGTGCTTCATGGATAAGCATTAAGTTATAACTAAATTCTTTATTTTTGTTCATTAATGTGTCTTATTTTCAGTTTCATTCCTCTATAAAACTGTAGCCATACCTAAGTAGCTAACCTTTTCAGGAATAAAACAAGGAATCAAAGGTATGAAATGTATAAAGGTTTATCCTCTTAATTTCCCTTCTTTTGTTGCAATGCATTTTCAGGATTGTTACCAATTGATACTTGAGCTTGACAAGATTGCTAGACATGATCCTGATGAGTCTGAAGTTATCTCAGCCCTTAGAAGGTATCATATTTGTCTTTTCTTTTGTTTTCATCTGAATTATGTCATTTGTTATTCTCTTAAACAGAAAATGGCTCTCCCTTTTGATACCACCTAAATGTGAAGAGCATCACATTCTCTTACAACTCCTAAATTTGTTGTTAAGTGAAACTGATATGCAGATAATTTGATTGAAGTTTTGTGACTTCATCTTTTGTTAGATATGAGAAGAAAAGAATTCCACGCGTAAGGGTGTTGCACACAGCTAGCAGAATGGCATCAAAAATGCTAGTCAACTATCAACCTTATATTGAATTTAAATTTTGGCCCCTATCAGTATGTCTTTTCTCCATCTTCATTTCTTCAGAATTCAATTGAGACAAGACTTAGATGCAGTTTCTTATGTTCTTTCAATGTTGTTCTCAAAGTTTCACCTAAATAGTTCATAGAAGAAACATTTACATGAAAGCTCATAGTGACTTTGGAGGCCATTGTCCCCACAAGACAATTTGTTTTACTCCAACATGGTTAATAATTTGCTTTTGCCCTCATAGAACAATTTTCTTAAATGAATGTAAAAAGATATATGTTGGAGATGACACATCGACTAGAGAAAAGAATATTTCACTGTATATAAGTGAGTGCAAATCTCATCTTATAAGCTGGTTTTATGAGGTTGAGTTAGGCTTAAAGTTTATTTCTTAATAATGTAACAGAGGATCAATTTGAAAATAATTTTATCATTTCAACTTCTAATATTTACACTTTTTCTGACACAAAAAGTAATATTTCAAAACAGAAACATAGTCCTAAACAGAGACAAAAATTAAGACTAATGAGATTATGTATTTTGTAAAAGCTTGAAATATTTTTCTTCTGTGAAAATATCATAGATCATTTTCTTTTTCTTTCTGAAAAAAATTTTGGATTCACCATTGAATAAGAGAGCAGCAGAAAAAGCATCTAAAGAATTGCATATAAGTTTTGTCCATTTCAATGTGTAGAATCTTCAATTCTGTCCCAAAACAAAAAATTTGTGACACTTGCCCTTTTGATCTTCAGAAGAATGTAACAAATATGCAGATAAAGCACCCTGGTATTCATGCAGCTCAAGCCCTTTTCAAGTTCACTTCTCCACAGTTTGTTACTTGGATGATGGAAGGACATGGGTATCTTTCACTACTGTTTTCATGTATCAATTTTGCAGATTTTTTTTCAACCCTCTTCTCTTTGTTGTTCATATTAAGGTTTGAATACTGATTTTGGTCTGTTTTTCAGGCTGTGGTGAACAGACACATGCAACATGTTGAAAACAAAAAGGGTCAACAATTTTAACATGATAATAACAGTTGAATCTTTTGTTATGCATATTTGAGAACACTGTATCATGCTATGTATTAAAGGTAAAAGGTGTAGTTATTGATTTACATAATGGTATAAATCTTTGAGAAATTAAAGCTACATTGATTTACATAAAGGTAGCAGTGATTGAATCTATGTTGTGATGTGATGTGTAGTGGGAATCACTTTGTATTATATAAAAGTGACATGGATTTTGTATAGTGTGTGGAATATTTTACACCAAAATATGGAATTGCTTTTGCTGGGACAAAGTGGGTGATGATGATGTCTAGCCACTATTCACAATTATAGTTTCACTTTTGATGTCAATTTTTCAGAAAAGTTATACTTTTATTACTAAAAAGTATAGATAAAAAACTATCGATGTTTATATAAGTAAAAACTGTATCATCATCTATAAACCCAGCTAGTGAAAAACACAAAATATCATTCAAAATATTAAATACATAATAAATTGAAGTAATAAAATAAATCATAGGTTAATCATTAACCATAGTTAAACAATATTGTAATCTTAAAATGTCCGAAGACTCATAACACATATTGCAATCGATATAGTTATAGCCACGGTCTAACAACATTATTAATTATTAATTGTTGTAATTCAGTTTTTGGTCTGATTTTTTTTATAAGTATCTTGCACTGTATACTTGTTTTATTGTTGTTACGTGATTCTCGTTATTCTCTTTCAAAGTACGTAACATATTAGCTGGCTTAACTATGCTTTTAGTCATATCAACAAGGATGAATTGTTCATTTGCTTCTAATCTGTCGACATATAGATGATCAACTAATGTATCATACAAATCATGTTACAGGTTTACCTTAAGTACCCAACATTCACCTTTTCCAACAGGTTTAACTAACAATTTAAAGAGACAATGACATTTTCCAGTACATGTTACATAACCTCTAAATGATTCTTGTACTTTTTATACCTTCCTCCTTTCACAACCTAACAACACATATGTCTTTCTCCCCTGTTTTCAATTTGTTGTATCATACCTAGTAATGACAACAACAAAACAAAGTGCATTATCAACCATACAAACCCATTCAAGTAAGTCTTATCGCGAAGAAAACGCTTACACAAATTATTTTTACAACATAATTAGTACATCACTTCTTAAAATTATAATATATTATACACGAATGAAATTAAATGTTTTTCACCACATCCGTTGTAAAATGGCTAACATAGTCCTCTTTAACCTATTTATGTTAAACCACAAAACTCACGGTCTTCCATACCGGATATCATATCTACTTCATCGGATTTTTTTTTTTTGGTAAACAATTCATCCATAGTTCAACAATCATTAATAAAACGTAAATTATCATTTTATTATAATGTCAATAATGTCATTAAAATCTAAAGAATTATGCCATTAAAAAAATGGACTGTACTATTAGTCTCATGGATTAGATTATCTATAAGGTAATTTTTGATAAAAAAAGTATTCTGGATGGGATAATTCATAAGGTAATTTTCTATAAAACAAAAACCTTACGGATGGAATAATCCATAACAGTTTGGATAATTCGAAAGTCATACCATTCACATCAACTTCCTCACTAGATCCAAAGTACTACTCAAAATTACATTCACCAGATCCAAAGTACTACACAATATTACATAATCCATAAGTATATTATACAAACAAGTGCCTATGTATTCGGTAATTTAAAACTTCTATCAGAATTCAAAATAAATAAATGCATTACTCATTACATAATTCAGTATTCGGTATGTTAATCCAAATTCGAGTAGAAGTTCCAAATTAGTGACAATTGTTATATAATACGATTATGTATTATGTAATAAAAAAATGTACCGAACTATCCAAACCATAATACACATCTTAATCGCTTATGAACAAAACACAAAAACTCACCTGAAAAATCCATGAAAAATCACCACAACAAATCACCAATCACAATTACCATCACAATCCATCACGCCCACCGCCAACATAAACATCAACACCACAAATACTCACACTCTCTTCACTCAGCAAACAACAACTGCCACAACACCTCCACGTCAATGTGAATGTTTTTAACTTTTTCTGAAGGGTAATAATGGAACTTTTGAAATTTATGGGGTGACAGAAGAAAACATGGGGTGCAGGAAGAAGCAACCTAGTTTTGGGTCGTTTGAGGAAGAGCCCAATAGTCCAAAAGCCTTGTTTTGGGATCCGAAGCCCTGTTGTTTAGGGTTGAATGTGGCATTGCGGCGCCTTGAGAGGTTATATATAGTGAAGAGTATTCGCAAAAACCCTAATTCACCATTTCTTCTCTATCTCTCTATCGTTGTAGAGCTGCTGGTATGTAAAAACAACCATTTTCTTTTATCTATTCGTTCACAATGGATCTTGCAGCTACTTTTTCCTTTTTATTGTTTCGTTTTCATTGATTAGTGCTTATGTTTTGAGTTAATTCAACAGTTCAATTTGCAAACGATGTCGCATCGGAAGTTCGAGCACCCTAGGCACGGTTCCCTCGGCTTTCTCCCAAGGAAGCGAGCTTCTCGTCATCGTGGAAAGGGTGATTTACTGAATATTTTTTGTTACTTTCGTTTACTGTGAGATTTAATCGATGTAGCAAAGGAATTTTCAGATCTGAATTAACTAGTAGTGTTTGAAACTAATATTTTGGCGGTAAAAGAGTTTTTTGGTTTTTGTGCTCGTATAAACAGTTTATTGTCATTTCCTTGTGATGATTGAACAAAATTGCTTCCGTAAAAAAGCGATCAATCAAGGCTGGAGTCTCAGAAACGGCTCTTCTTACCAAATTCCTTTCAAAGGTTTTGGGATGGAAAACTAATGAGCTCGAGAATTGGCATGCATTTTGCCATAGGCCTTTGGTTTGGAAGCATTTCTTCATCGCTATGGGAATTTGATGATACTCTGATTTATGTATGGCACGTGTAGATTGAACCGTTTTTTCTATTTAACTTGTTTAATTTGGTAGGAGAGTGAGGTATTTTTCACATGCTATTGATGTTTTTGAACGTTTGGTTTAATATTTACAATGTTGAATTTTGAAGGAAATGATTTTGGGCAAAATTGATTTTGAAATCGTGATTTGTTTTTGAATTATTTTATTCTATAAGAAAATAGATAGTAATAAAAAATGTGAAATTATTTTCATACAATTCAAACGATAAGATTTTATTTTACGTGTTGTAGAATCGATGTGAATTTAACATGTGAACAATTACCCGAAATGATATCTCCAATGTGAATTTAACATATTGTGAACAGATACCTTAAATCCAGAGAGTACAATAAAAATTCACGTTATTTTAGGATTGCAACTAGTTTCGATTTTATTCCTTTTGGGAGAATATATTTTCAATTCATATGTTTTTAAGTTTTGGTTTTGTGATTTTTTTTATAATTTTATTGAAAATTTGTTAGATTGTCTATGTTTGTCTATTATCCTTTATTTTTAAAATTTAGTATTATTATCAATGATAGATAGATGATGCATCATCTCTCTAAAACATACTGTTCAAGGTGAGCACTTGTATGTGCTATAACTGTTGATAATTGCTGCATGTAACACATATGTCAGTATTATTGATACTTCTTGTGACATGCCTTGTATTTGATAATGCAGTGAAGTCTTTCCCAAAAGACAATCCCAGCCAACCATGCAGGCTGACTGCCTTTGTGGGCTACAAGGCTGGAATGACCCACATTGTTAGAGAGGTTGAGAAACCTGGATCAAGTAAGCATGTTTTTTTGTTTATTCCATGAATGTGGGAAGGGAATCTATTGTTGTATTGAATTGTTTCCCTTTTATTATTCCATGGTCAACTAGTTAATTAAAAATATCAATATTGGATTCCTGTTTTAAGACAAGGCACATTTTTTATTTGATTTATCATTCTTTTTAATATCACCATTTGCATACATTTTGGGGAATTATTTTTTTTACTAGTATGTCTTTTATGCTAATGGTTGCCTTGTGCTTTTTTTGCTGTTGTAGAACTTCATAAGAAGGAGACATGTGAAGCTGTCACAATCATTGAAACTCCTCCGTTGGTAGTTGTGGGAGTGGTGGGGTATGTGAAGACCCCACGCGGCCTGCGCACACTCAATACTGTTTGGGCCCAGCATCTGAGTGAAGAAATCAAGAGACGATTTTACAAGAATTGGTGCAAATCCAAAAAGAAGGCTTTTACCAAATATACAAAGAAGTATGAAACAGAGGAAGGAAAGAAAGATATTGAAACTCAGCTTGAGAAATTGAAGAAGTATTCTACTGTCATTCGTGTTCTGGCTCATACCCAGGTAAATTAAGTCATAAAATTGGAATTTAAGTTTGACATAATAAATCTGTGTTTCTTAGTTTATTTTTATTTTTGCATAATAATGTTGCATGATATTGTTTTATTGTCACCAGATTTACTAGTTATTCTGAGTATTATTGAAATGTAATGGTTTTTATTTTTTACTTCAGATAAGGAAGTTGAAGGGTCTGAAACAGAAGAAAGCACATTTGATGGAGATCCAAGTTAATGGTGGAACAATAGCACAAAAGGTGGACTACGCATACAGCTTCTTTGAGAAGCAAATCCCAGTGGATGCTGTTTTTCAAAAAGATGAGATGATTGATGTGATTGGTGTGACTAAGGGTAAGGGTTACGAAGGTGTTGTGACTCGTTGGGGAGTTACTCGTCTCCCTCGCAAGACTCACAGAGGTCTGAGGAAGGTTGCTTGCATAGGTGCCTGGCACCCTGCTCGTGTTTCATTCACTGTTGCCAGGGCAGGTCAGAATGGTTACCATCATCGAACTGAGCTGAACAAAAAGATCTACAAAGTTGCCAAAACTGGTGAAGAGTCACATTCTGCCATCACTGAATTTGACAGGACTGAGAAGGATATTACTCCAATGGGTGGATTCCCACACTATGGTGTTGTGAAGGATGATTACATTATGGTGAAGGGATGCTGTGTTGGTCCCAAGAAAAGGGTTGTCACTCTTCGTCAGTCCCTTCTCAAACAGACATCTCGTGTGGCACTTGAAGAGATCAAACTCAAGTTCATAGACACCTCATCCAAGTTTGGACATGGCCGATTCCAGACCACCCAGGAGAAACAAAAGTTTTATGGTCGATTGAAAGCATGAAGAGTCAGATGATGGTTAAAGATTGTAGTTTTTCTTGTTTTTGTATTATGTTTCAAAATTTCAATTTTGGTTAAAGATATAACTTGTTTTTGGAGCTCTTTCAATTTGCCAGTTTTTTGAATTGAGTTTTGGCTTTAGATTTAGTGTATTATAATTTCTGGTAGTAATGAATATCTGGGTAAATTAAACAATAATGTCACATTTCACTAAAGCACTTATTAGTCACATTCAATTATCTTAGAATTCTATCTTATTTTTTATTAAAACAAAAATTGTTTTTTGTAAATAAAGTTTAGCCATCGTCTTTCTATAACGAAAAGATGTGTAAAACATTTTTAAAAAACAATTCAAGATTTCTATATTTGTAAAATGTTATTGCTAGGAAAAGTATATAATTTGCTTATACCAATCATTCTCATAGGTCTTTATAAGCTATTCTTCAACAACACAAAAAAATTTTCCCTTCTGAAATTTTCTTTCTTTCTCCTTTTTAGCTATAAAATTAATTTTCATTTGAATTTAGTTATTATCTTGAGAAAATGTTTTAACTAAATAAAAATATTTTAAATTTTTAAGTTAACTGGAATTTATTATTCATCTAAAATTTATATATTAAACTAATATGGAATTTTAACTTGTTATTACAAAGTGCTGTAAAAAAAAGGATAACTATTACAATAATATTCAATTCTTCGGTATATAACAATGGTAGATTATACTATAATTATCTTTTACATTATCACTACATTTTTTTAGACTAAGTTTATCTAGTAATATATACATAAAAATATTTTTTATGCGTATTCACATGGACATAAAGAGTTGAACTAATTTTTGAAAATTTCTTTTATGCGTATTCATATGGACATAATAAATAATTAAAACAATTGTATTTTACTCTCATAATATATAATTCATTCTGCATGTACTTATTTCAATCAATGGCTGATTAGTACAACAATTTGCAATATTTAGTAAACCATAGTTAATACTTTCAAACATCAAATTCAATTTATTTATTTACACATAAAATTGTGATCTAATTGTTATTTTCAGATAGATTTATCTGTACCATTAATTAAATGAATTCTCTTTATAGTCAATTTCTTTATATAAATCCTTACAATTTTACCTTTTTTAAATTTTGTTATTATTTTTTTAAACTCAGTTAACTACCTCACAATAATAAAAGCTTATAATAAGTTGTAAGAACAATTTATCTATCTATATTAATAAAAACTAATTATTTTTTTACATACAAATCTTTATTATTTTATCTTTTAAGTTTTATAAATATTTTTTTAGAACAAATATAACTATTCAAAATAAAAAAGAACTATCCATAATATTTTTATAAACATCACTTTTTATAATTTTAATAATATTTTTGTATTATCATGAGAAAAAAATTATGGTTACATGATCTTTAACAAAACATTGAATAAATATGTTAAATTTGAAGTTGAATTAGGCTAAAATAATCTAATAAATAGTATTTGAAAGAAGAAAACAAGAAGTTGAAAAAGAAAACTGCAGAGGTGTCCCTAATACACTCTTGGCAAGCATTCGCGGTTCATTCATTTCAGAGTTGAGCCTTCTCACAGTTGGGTTCTCTCTGCTCTCTTCTTTCGCAAGGTTTCTTTCTTTCTAACTGTGACTGTAACTACAACTTTTTTGCACATAACCTGTTTGATAATTTGTCATTAGTTTTTACTTCACTTGAACCCTTCATATTCATTCATCAACTTATTGTAACTGTTATCTATTCAGACAGAAGGGTTGTTCCATCATGACGACTCGAATTGCACCAGGTGTGGGGGCCAATTTGCTCGGCCAGCATGCTGCTGAGAGGAATCAAGATGCCACTGCTTATGTCGGCAATCTCGACCCTCAGGTAACTAACCTTCCCCTTTTGCACTTTCTTCACTCACTTAACCAATTATCACTTCTTCTAGGGTTTATACCTTTTCTCCTTGTGCTCCAGATAAGTGAGGAGTTATTGTGGGAGTTGTTCGTTCAGGCGGGTCCAGTGGGTATGTTCTATTGTTATTGTTTCATCACCAGATATACATGATTTGATTTCTTCATTTTCTTGGTTTTAGGTTTAAAGGTGTTCACTTTTCTTTGTTTTTTTTTAGTTAATGTCTATGTCCCGAAGGACAGAGTGACCAACCAACATCAGGGTTATGGGTTTGTTGAATTCCGGAGTGAAGAAGATGCTGACTATGTAAGTGCTATATCATTTGGAATTCGCTTCTCCAAAATGGAGTAGCTTCTGTTTGCTAATTTTTGGCTATTTGCTACCGCTTTTCTTCTATTGCAGGCCATTAAGGTTCTTAACATGATCAAGCTTTATGGGAAACCGATCCGTGTGAATAAGGTATTTGCTTGAGAAGCTTGTACTGTCACTTTTGCTCTCATTTGTTTGTGTGGTATATTATAAGCATGAGAATGTTAATATAGGAATACTTGTATGAACTCTCTTATTTGTTTGTTCACTTTTGAATTGAAGTTGTATTTTATTCCATACTAATATGTGTGGCATTTGTGGTCGAAATTATTAATGAAATGGAGCCGTCATTAATTGATTCATGATTGCTATGAGTTTCCTTGACTACTACTTCTGGAGGGATGTTAATTCTCTTGTTTCTAAAGACTATAGGCTTATAGCCTTGAAATGGACACTCTTTTAAAGTCTTTTTTCTTGAACTGCTCATACTTGTTCCACCCAGGGGATGGGAGAATGACATGTGTGCTAAGTACCGTTTTAAGTAAAATTTAGTTATTTATCTTTTATTTTACCAACCCATATTTTATGCATTCCTAGATATCATTCTTATGGTTGAATCTCTTATTTTTTATGTACTGTTTAATACTTTGTTGTTTTATTCTGTTCAAGTTCTGCTATATTTCTGTCCTGTATCAACACTGATGTCATGTCACTTGACTAAAGAAATATTTAGTTTACGTGCTACTTGATTGATTTGCAATTTTTTTGGTTCCAGGCATCCCAAGATAAAAAGAGCTTGGATGTTGGTGCAAACCTTTTCATTGGCAATCTTGATCCTGTAAGTCACCCAATTATGCAAGTGTTAAACATGCTCATGCAATTATGCACTTAGTTCAAGACTTAAATTGAATGTTCCTAATGTTGCTGCAGGATGTAGATGAGAAGCTCTTGTACGATACTTTCAGTGCATTTGGAGTTATTGTTACTAATCCGAAGGTTTGACTCTTTGAATATCTTTATTTATATCTAATTCCATAATGTCCAGCTAGTAGTAGTTGCTAATACTTTTCACGCTCTGCTGTTTTCTTATTTCTCATTGTTGGCATTTACCATTTTGTATGTTTTAAAATGTTTAGTATCAAGCCAATGACAATTAAAAATACCCATCTGTTTATAGTCTTTTGCTCTTTAAACACTTCTGCATTTCCACATTTGTTGGCAGTATATGCCAAGATTGTTTGTGGTATGACCAAATAAATTTGCTGTCCCAGTGTATCCTCAAAGGGCATAGTTTTATAATTTTTGTTCCCCTATGCTCATTGGACCATGGTAGTCAGAATTCTGTGAAACATACATTTTGTATCCTAATTTAAAATGATTTCTGAAGAAATCAACTCAAAATGTTGCACGAAGATTCATTTTTGACCTTCGGCTTGAATTGTGTTAATAACTTCTCTTTTGGATGAAGAACACCCAATTGAGCTGCATTATGCAATTCTTTCTCAACAACTCTTTATCTGATAACTGTCCCATTTTTGTGTGCATATGTGTAATTGGATGTGGTTTATTCTCATATTTCAAATCATGTACTGCGAAGCAAATTATACTCCTCTTGCTGTCTCATCTCAACCCTCAATACTTGAAGGGATTTGATTTACTCAAAATTATGTATATGATCTTATATATGAGGCTTTTATGCTGCAGATCATGAGAGATCCCGAGACTGGAAATTCCCGTGGTTTTGGCTTCATCAGCTATGATTCATTTGAGGCATCTGATTCTGCCATTGAGGTATGTTTCAATCTACTTTTTTAATCAATTGTATGAATATAGCAAGGCCAACCTTTCGTTCTTTTTTTATACTTACTAGCACATGTGGATCATTAATTCAAACTAACCAAAATATATAACACTCAAGTGCTAATAAAAAATATGGATAAGGGGTTGTCAACATTTATCAACTTAGACTCACTGACCAACTTGTTCTAACCGGAAGGTACTCAAAGCCCATAAGTATGTGGTTCTGTATTTGTTCCTTGTATTTTGTATAGAGAAAAAAATGTTGGGAGGGTTTCCTTCTCTAGTGCTTGACTGTACCTAGAGAGATTTGTCGCTTTTATCTCATGGGAGGTACTACAGGAGCCAGAAATACCTAAAAAGAAATATTTACAATTGTTTTTACTTTTCATACCCTAAACAAATGGAAACAAAAAGATAGCAATGTACATACTGAATCCATTAAAATTCAAGGTTCTTATCGTTGTATCTGACTTCCGTATCAATGCTTAATGATTTGTTGGCATCATTGCATCCATGCTAGCTTTCTAATATATCCTGTCTTCTCTAACTCAAACTGATCAAAATAAAAAAAAATGTAGTTTCCACCTGCAGAAGAGGGAATAACATTGGGAAAAGCAACAGACTTTTTTTTCAGCATCTTGAGACTGAAACAGGGAACAATCACAACACACTAGGAAGAATTCAGTGAAACTAGAAGTTGGATAATTTTGTTTTAACATTTGTATTACACAGTATGTTCTTTTTTACTTTCTGGTGTAACATGGGGGGGCAAAACACAAAGTAACAGAATGCTACACAAACCTAAGCCAGAAACCCCCATTCATCATTTTTGGTGATGTGGTAGTTCTTCCTGAAATATAAATTCGGGAGATCTTCTGATCTGTCTCGGACAGGATTGCCATGACCACAAGCATGAAAGCTTTTTTGTATCCCACTATGCGAAGCTTATAGGGCCTTCTGTTTTTTGTCAAAGAAGACCGCAAGTATTGATATTCAAACGCTGTAATGCCCCTTCAATCACTGTGCTTTACAAGTAGTTTTGCTCTCCAGCAGTTTTCGTGCCCTTTCATAATTTTTTTTCTCTCCAATTATCATCATGTGCTCTAAGCATGTTTGCTCTTTGGCGGCTGCTGTGCCCTCTAACCAATTTTGCTAATAGCAACTGCTGCATTCTCAAGTAGTTTTTACTATCCAGTTGATGTCGAACAATTCTTTTGCTCTTCAGAAGCTGCTACGTTCTTGATCTCTAATGCAACCAAATGGATGTGTGAAACTGTCTGTATTTAGTTTGTCAAGGGGTCTTATGTTGATAACTTGTAACTAGCTTGACTTATGCAATACGTATGCTACAGTTGGAGGGGAAGTGTTAAAAGTATGATTTGGAAAGACAAAGCATATCGAACATTGTGCATATGACCTTTATGCTCCAGCATTAAACGAGTGTTAGAATCTTGTAGATATGCTATAGATATATAGTAACTGTTTATATTTGGATCACTTAAATTGATTCTATATTTGTTATTAGCCTAAAATAGAGTAATTGAATATTCTGTAATTATGTTTTCTTCTCTATAAATTGAGTAGTCTGTTGTGGTTCCTATATAAATTGAGTAGCTTAGTTGTGGTCTAAAACACACGGAATTTATCATGTCTTCTCATATTTTTTATTTCAACAGTATAAAAAAGTATTAAAATTGTTCAATTTCAATTTTGTTGTTCGGTATCCGAAACACGTAACAATAGAATATAAAAATTACTGCAAGCATTTTCACACCACTGATATTGAATATTTGTCTATTTCATAGGCGATGAATGGACAATATCTTTGCAATCGTCAAATTACAGTGTCATATGCTTATAAGAAAGATACTAAGGGTGAACGGCACGGTACCCCCGCAGGTAAGGCCCTTTCATGCTACTACTTCTATCTTTCTTTTGGATTCATTCATGACTATTGTTCCTTCTTGTACTATCTGCTAAGATTTCTTCTGTGGTGCAGAAAGAGTTTTGGCTGCAAGTAATCCAACTGCACAGAAGAGCAGGCCTCATACTTTATTTGCCAGTGGACCTCCAACACTTCCCAGTGTTCCTCAGGCTAATGGGGTTGCTCCACTGCCACCCCGTCCCTTCGCTAATGGGGTCGCTCCGGGTTCCATTCCTGCCCTTCGTCCACCACCCCCTCAAGCTGCTGCATTCCAGCCTATGCCAATGCCTGGACAACCAACATGGCATCAGCAACAGCCCGGTCAAACAATGTTACCTCCTTCAATGCCTCCTCCACCTCAAATTCAGCACTTCAGGCCACCACACCCTGGTATGCAGCAGATGCCACCACCTCCACAAGCTCCTCCCAGGCCTCTTCCACCACCATCAATAATGGGAAGTCAGCCACCACCTGTTTGGCGTCCACCACCACCACCTCAGCATCAGGGTGGTCGACCTATGCTATACCCTCAGTCTATGCCCCCACCACCGCCTCCCCAGTAACCTGCTATGCCACCACCTTTTGAATTGAAGGAATGCAAATCATATGGAGTGATGTTCTTGACCCCCAATATCTGGAATTTTGGCCATTTATTGTTAGTTAGTTGTATTGTTGCGTTATATTTCTGAAATACTGTAGATTGTAATATGAATTCCCTGACACCCAACAATCTTACAATTAATCGTGTCCAGAAAAGAGAGACATTTGAGTTTTGGCATGATTGCATGATCACATAATTTCACCGTGTTTTCTTTGGCTTCAGTCTCAATGTTGTTTCCTGTAAGATTATTGATGTGATGAGGACGAAGCAACCAAATGACTCTAATGTTTGGAAAACATTAAATGAACAGTCATGTGTAAAAGTTTGGTAATGTAGTAAGCGTACATGGATAGTGTTGAAAAAAGAGTAACTTGTCACTGTTTTTATGAACAGTTATTTTTCAAATCTTTTAAAAATGTATTGTCTTGCTATTGTTATTTTTTATACAAGGCGTTGCAATCCTTCTTCCGTACAGCTTACTGAGTCTTAACAAAAGTTTTTTTTTTCAAAGTATATACTTCTTTAGATTATTATATTAAATTAGTATATTACATATATTTTCTAAAATTGTGCTGTTTTGTTTCTTTAGAACAAATGATACAACTTTTTTCTCAACAGTTTAATTTTTAAAGCGTGATTCTTTCTTCATCAGAACCACGATTTCAAAACAATCCTTTGTGCTTTTGAATCATTTTCTTAGTTTGGATAAAGATGTTATCTTTTTCATCCAATAATTTATGGGACTTCATTTGTTCCAATTCTGTTTTTGAATAGTTTTTTTGGTAATTTATATGCTTTTTTGTTTACAGAGTGTTCAACGTTTGATCCTTTCATATATTCCCTTCTCTCATGCAACAATTGGTTAAAGGACAGTATCTAAGGTGAGTGGATTCGTTAATCAACAATTCTTGTTGGGAATCAAATTCCAATGCCTTTTTGTTTTTGCGATTAGCATATTTTTTTCTCTTAATTCTTCCTTTTATCTTTTTCTTTTAGTAAAAGTATATTTAAAAGATTTTGGGACTTGCATTTTCTTATTAAACAAAAAAGAAAAGAATCGTAAAGTGTTGATGTTAAGTCCTTCGTGTGAAAAAGTTTTGCCAAGAAACAAATTCTAAGTCTTGAAATTAAGTTACTATTGTTTTGCTTTGAGAATGTGACTAAAAGAACAAGAGTTTATGATTATACATATACCAAGAATATAGATTGAGCTCGCGAAGTATCAATCTGAAGTATGCAAGCTCCAACAATAAAATTTGCTGATCAGAATCAACTTATTACAAGAAAATACTATTACAGACATAATAGACTAAACAGGGTTTAGAAGATGAAAAATGTAGTAGGATTATAAATTTGGTGTGGTCAGAAGATGGATTTGGTCAAAGAGTAGCAAGATCAGAAGTTGCACCTAATAAGGTAAGAAGATGCAAAGTAAACAATAAACGAGATAAAGATATTTGCATTGTTCAAAAGCTAAAAAAGGGTAACATCAGAAGCAACAAGCTCATAACTAAACTAGTATGTGATTAGAGGCAAAAACTTAACTGGACCATTAAGCATTGATGCAAACAGAGCAACCCAAAGATCAGAACACAAGTATTGCAATATTCAAAAGCAACCAAGCATAATGTAGAAAGTAATCTTCAAAAGCAACATTTTTGAAAAATTTTCATAACTCAAAAGAGAATATGGTGTTAGAAATCCAAAACACATCAAACATCAAGAATTCAAGTTCAAATGGAAAACGATAATTTTGAAAAAGCATGTAGCAGAAGAGACAAACTAACACTCAAGAATAAAATATGACAAGGGATATTACATACAACTTTTCTTTCAATTCCAAGAACTCATTGCAAGAGATTGTAGAAGTTTGAACACAAAGAGAGAAAAATATGTTTCTAAACTCAAGTCTTCCATTGCTAAACACTCTAGTTTATATGTCTACCAGTTGTGATATCCCAAAGGGTGTCTATAATATAACAAGTCTCTGTAATCCACTCATGAAGTGATGATTAGAGAGAGTAGCAAACAAGTTTATCCCATGGTAGATCAATGAGGTGGGCTAGTGCTTCTGCAGAAGCTTTGAACCCATGAAAATGAGTTGAAAAAGAATACTACTTTGCAAATCATACGAATCAGGGATGGTAAAAGAATCCAAACCAAGGAATATCTATGAATAAAATCCATAAAAATTGCAATACCTTTCAGTGTGAACATTGAGTAGAAACAAAGGGCAATTAGCTCACATCACAGAAGCAAAATTTTCTGATATGATGATAACAGATAGCATCTAATGAATCATTATTATCTGATAAAACCAGGAACAAGATTTGATGGAAAGCAGAGAAAAAAAGAAAGAAGGAGTCAGTGAGGAAGAGGCTGAAGGATGTCTCTGATGAAGTTGATGAAGGAACAGAGGCCACCCAAGAAGTTATGATCAATCACACCATTGCCAGAAACCACATGAGCAAAGTCAACGAGTTTGACCAGAGGCTTGGTCTTCCCCTTCTCCTTCTCATACACCACCAGAACCGAACATGAATAGAAATGGTACAGAGTCTGCACCTCAAACCACGCCTTCAGCTCCACCAACCGCTCCAAGACGGCGCCCAAAACCTCCGCCGCAAAGTCGCAATCGGAACGGTCAGAGTCGGCGGCGGAGGAGACGAATTTTCGGAGGATCAGGGAGACCCCCTCGGCGGAGAGGCTCTGGAGGAAGGTTCTAGAAGGTTCCCAGGAGGAGACGGAGTCCTTGACGCCGGTGAGTCGGAATCCGAGGGGGACGGTGGAGCTGTCTCTGTCTTTCTTCATGCATTTCGCGATGTAGTCTTCGGAGTGAGCGAGGTGCCATGTTCGGGACCCGATCTTCACGTCCATGACGGAGGGGTTGGTGTAGGGAGCCACCACGTCCTGGAGGATGAGGTGGGTGTGGGGCCCGGAGCCGTCGGAGGCGGGGACGACGGCGGTGCCGTGGAACGCCGGGAAGAAGGAGCTGATAGAGGGCGGCACGGCGAGGGAGGTGTAGAAGGAGAGCTCGGTGGAGCCTCTGTCGTTGTTCTGCAGTGGCTTGTAGAACTTTCCAGAATCATCCACCAGCGGACCCAGAACGCCGTTCTTCGCCATGTGACCCGCCACCTGGTGCTGCGGCACTTTCAGCATTTTCACGATTCTGGGTCTGAACGGAGAAGAAGGTGTGTGAGGAAGAAGACGCACCCCACAATACACAATACAAAAAAATCAAATCTTTTTGATTCAAAGATGTAACAAACTGCACCCTTATATATAATACTTCACTTCTTGAGCTTTACTTCATCTAATAATATAATCAAATCTTTTGGGTTCACCAAAAGTTTTGATTTTTGTTTGTTTTGCAAAGGACAACAGTGTTAACTGACAGAACCCAAAGAACAACAGTGTCAGTATTCGACTTGGTTTCATTAACTCTGCCAAAAAAAAACAAACTTTCATGTCATGTTACATTGGTGATGAGATCAAAGGAGGGAAAAATAGAAAAAAAACACATCTTTCCCAAAAAAAAAATAATTTTTCCTGTAATTAGCAGTAGAATTACAAGTGTTGTGCAGTAAAAAGAAAAGGGAATCCCTAACCAGTGTTGGAATAAGTTTGTCAAATCAACTTATTGGTATCATTATCATAAAAAACATGAAAAACCAGATTATTTTTATATCAAAATTTTCCATAATACAGCAGAAGGGAATTATCTTTTTCCTATAATTGAATATAAATATAAATATTGATAAAATATTCACTATCATTATACAAAAATTACAATCTATATTGTCTGTTAATACTTAAGATTACAAACTTTACATATGAATTATAAATATTTATAAATTTTGTATAGTTATATTATTAATATATTTTTATATTATGTAAAATAAACATATTAAAATAATTAATGAAACACAATAATTTAATATTTTATTAAGATGTGCTTTATATTATAGGAATAAATAATTAAAAAAAAACTAAAATAACAAATAAAATAAAATAATTAATTCATTAATATATTATAATAAAATAAATGTTTTAAAAATATTAAAGTAATAATTATAATAAAGTTATATGCTTTGACTTTTAATATTTTGTAAGTTAATTAATTTTAATATATTTGTTTTTGAAATATAACTTTTTCATTTATTAAATTTTATAATAATTTTTTGTTTTAATTTAAAAGTTTATTTTAATTCTAAATATATATTTTTACAATATTTTGTATATCAAATCTTTTAAATAAAATTATTTTACAAATGTTCTTTTTAAAATATATTCATATAGAAAAAAAATTCTACCATAATAGTTAAATCAAATTACACACTTTTCATTCACTCTTTCACTTATTTTTTCTTCAATTAAAACAATGTTATTTTTCAACATGATTCTCCTTTTTCGACTCTCTTAGTTCAACCTTGAATCCAAACACTAACAGAACACAACATGAACTATATAGCATTTACAAAACCATAGTTCCTCTCTTCAGGGGAGTCAAACTGGACTTGGTGTTTATTTTTAGACCTATGATATAGGATTTAAGCAAGTTAAGGGAGAAAGAGAGAAGAGATATAGGTGTTTGATTAACACTAAGAGATAAAAAAAGGAATTTGACTTCAGATTCCACAGATTTATTGCAGAGTTCAATATTTTTCATACATTGTTTTACAACAGCAGTTCATATATATGTATATAAGTAGGAACTGGCAGTTACATATGCAGACAAAACAACAGGCAAAACAGTATTTTCATATGAACCAACATAAAATTGGGGCATCCTTAGGGTAGCAACACAACAGATCCTGTGGTCTTCCTATTCTCCAGGTCTTCATGTGCTCTTGCTGCCTCAGACAAGGGATAAGTCTCAGTAATCCGCACCTTTAAGACACCAGAAGCAACCTTGGCAAACAACTCTCCTGCAGCCTCCAAGAGCTCATCACGAGTGACATTGTAATGCTTTAAGGTGGGTCTTGTCAGGAACAAGGACTTTGTAGCCAGGGAAGATAATGGAACTGGATCAGGTGTACCTGATGATTGTCCAAAACTTACCATGTAACCTCGAAGCTTCAAGCAAGCCAAAGATCCCTGTACAAATCACAGAGTATGCTTAGTTAAGGCCTTTGCTGACAATATGCCTAAAATTGTGAAATTATAGAATACAAACATTAATGAAACAGATGAAGGAAACCAAAGTTCAACTTTTCAAAAATGAAACCACGGAAATGTCAGTGTGGTCATAATCAAAGGAGAAAGCTACTGAGTATGGTATATATTGTATTAATCAGACAGACAGTAATCTCAGACCTTCAGGGCTCTATTCTCCTAAAAACTTGTGGCCTATCAACTTTTGCCCTGAGTTTGCTGTTTTTGACTAATAATATTGATATGCAGGAATATTCACTTTGGTATCATCACATTTCTCACAAACTCAATTGAGAAAACAAATGCTAACTGGATGTAGCACTATACATTCATTTCTAAATAAGGAAAGTATTTAGTTCTGAGTTCTGAGTTCTTTAACTGGGTGTAGGAATTCACTTAAAGATTTAAAACAACAATAAATGCAGTGTTTATCATCTAGGATCAATTGGTGTTTGTTGATGTTTTAGTTTTCTAAGTGCTGATCAACATAGGATCAACTGAATCATAAATCTGTGTGCATTCTTTAGGACACTTGATTATGGTAACAGAAAGAAAACTTCAAGAATCATAATATAAGCAAAAAACTACTTATGGATACCACCACGAACGACACAACAATGTTATTATTATTTTCACTCGAGTACCCAACCATTCGATTTTGAAATTCTATTTAGGCATAATACAGAATATGACAGGTATACCTCAAATGTATCTTTTCCCACCGAATCATAGACTACTTCAACTCCATTGCCTGATGTAATTTCGTTGACACGTGCAACAAAATCTTCTTCTGTGTAGATTATTACATGATGACATCCATCCTCCTTGGCCTGAGCTGCCTTAAGTTTATTAGATACAGTTCCAATAACGGTTGCACCAAGAGCATTTGCCCATTGGCACAATAAGGATCCTACTCCACCAGCTGCTGCATGTACAAGAATTGTATGACCAGGTTCAACCTGCAAAATGATAGATATCTTAGTCAAAATTAAATCTCTCTGATTTGATTTATCCCTTTCTACTTACCTTCCTTTTTTACATTTATTATGTAATCGACAGCCTTGACTATTTATGTAAATCTTCTATTCCTGAATAATACACACAGGAATTATTCTTCCTCTCCTATTGTTTTCTCTCTCCAGTAGACCCTAAAATCACAGATCCAATTGGAAGAACAGGATTCTAGTATGGTTTTCATAAGCCATTGGGCTCTCTTAACTAGAACAAATAGGCTCTTCCATGTGGTTCTCTCAAGGTTCTTACCAGTGAGTCACTAGAGGGGCATATATCTTCTTTTATAACAGAAGTAACCAAGCATGACACACTTCAAGAGAAAGGGGGAGTAGCTTGGAAACTAAGGCTGAATATCCTACACAAAGCATTTGCAAAAAAAATTAGGAAAAGGTAACAGATTGAGATGGAAAGATAATATAGTAGAAGACATTCCAATAATCAAGAAAGAAGCATGAGAGATAATGTCAACCTATAACTGTTTGAAGACATACATATGAAATAATAGGACTAAATAACTAAAGTCTATAACTGAAGTGAGCAGATGGTGAATCAATCTCCCATAGTGCACGTGAGGATATTTCTTTTTCTAAGATAATACACTAATGAATGTTGGTAAAAACAATAAGAGATCCTTCAACAAGCATAGAAATACACACACACCTTGAAACATTGCTGAAGCAAGTAACGAGTTGTCAAGCCCTTGGCCATGATGGATGCCCCAATTATGGGGTCAATTGAGGGAGGGAGGGGAACTAGATTACTTGCAGGAAGAATGTGCTCTTCAGCATATGAGCCCAGAGGTGGACTCGAATAAGCTACAGTTTCTCCAACTTTTATACCAGTGACTCCAACACCCACAGCAGTGACCACCCCAACACCCTCCACACCTACCATACCACATTATTTTAAAGAGAAAAGCTTCATATTCTATTTTTTTTCTAGGCTTAATTGCCCTTATTGTCATCCAGGTATCGTAATTGTGTGATTTTAGTCATTCAGGTTCTAATTGTACCAATTGGGTCATTCAAGTATCACAATTGAAGAGATTAAAATTACTCAATTGCAACATACAATACACTAAATTCACAAATTTGTGATGAAAAACTTAGAGACCCAAATGACAACTGATGGAACAATAACAATATTTGGAGAGTAAAAGCACAACTAAGACTTTCTATTTTCAACCAATACAACTATAAATGTTAATAAAAGCTTGGTAGCAGTAAAAAAGAAACCTGGAGTGTAGGGTAAGGAAGGGACTTTATAAACTCCTGTGCGAAAATAGACATCAATGAAATTAACACCAACAGCTTTGTTCTTCACACGAACCTCACCTTCTTTTGGGTCTCCGATTTCCACATCTTCCCACTTCAGAACCTGTCATGTCACTCTTCAATTCTACAATTCAGTGTTGGATGACTATGAGAGTGAGAGTGAAAGAGAAATGAAGAAAGAGACCTGAGGGCCACCCAGTTGGTGAACTCTGATAGCTTTCACCATGTTTATAGTTGCCGATGATGTCGAAGCTTAGGTTGGTTGTAACTCTGCTTAAAGGTAAAGAAAATTTACAGAAGAATTGCACTGTATTGTATTAGTACTCTAATGCTTTGCTTTGGAACACCATCCACAATGATTAACGTAAGAAAAACAACTTCATGTTTTAGGAAATTTGGTACCCAGATGAATGAGACAGACTCCACAATCGTTGGTTCTATAGTCAAACAAGAATTGAATCCTAAGTTTTAATTTTTTTCTGAAATTTTCATGATTTATTTTTGTTCAGCTTTGGGTCTTTTGAGGTTGTTTATAGTTAATCTTTTTCCTTTATGTAAAAACAATAAGCTTTGGTTTAAACGTCTGCAATTTTTTTTTATATGATTTTAGTCTTTTTAGCAAAAGTTAAGTGAATATTTTAATCATGTTTAGGTGCCCTTTTACATAATATTTTCAGGTGACACCTTTGAACATGGAAAATACCATTTTTTTTTTTGGTTAAAAAAGTAAAAGTTCCACCCTTTTATTTGTTGATTGAATGTTCTCACATTGATTTTGTTAAAAAGTAAAAGGTCAAATTATAACTTTGACATAAATTATAATTAGTTTATTTTGATCCAATTAAACTTTAACTTAATATATCCGTTTAAAATATACTTTAGAAACAATTTAATTAATTACAATAAATATCAGATTAAATTTATGGATATTTTAAAATAAAATAACTAAAATCATGAAAAAAAGAATAAAAAGACCAAAATCATAGATAAGGAATTAAAAAGCACCAAAGTCAAATCTAGCCAAACACTTGCATTTAGCTTTGTTACTGATTTTGTCCATTGCACTTGGATTATAAATGGGGAGAAAACACCATATAGCCAAAATGGTTAAGTTCAAAGCAAGATAACACGAGAGAAGAACACTATATAGCCAAAATAATGTCATCAAAGAAATCACTATTATTTAAGTACACCCACTTGTGTTGAATAACACACATTAGCATGGGATTCATAATCTTTATTTCTTTTCAAGATGAATCACACAAGGATTTGGTGTCTAACACCCCTACACACAACAGAACTTAAGAGTCTCATGGTATCAACACAACACAACACAACTTAAGAGTCTCATGGTATTAACACAACACAACTTAAGAGTCTCATGGTATCAACACAACACAACACAACTTAAGAGTCTCATGGTATCAACACAACAGATCCTGAAGTCTTCCTATCCTCCAAGTCTTGGTGTGCTTTTGCAGCCTCAGACAATGGGTAAGTATGATTAACACGAACCTTCAAGACACCAGAAGCAACATTAGCAAACAACTCTCCTGCAGCCTCCAATAACTCATCCCGAGTGACAACATATTGCAGTAGGGTGGGCCTTGTCAAGAACAGGGATTTTGCAGCCAGAGCTGATAATGGAACTGGATCAGGTGAACCTGATGACTGTCCAAAACTTACCATGTAGCCCCTAAGCTTCAAGCATGCCAAAGATCCCTGCACAAATCACACACCTCAGCATATGCATACCTTGTTAAGGACTTCTCTGGTAGCACTCTTAAATTTTGATATGATAAAATGTAAAACCCTGAAACATAGTAAATCTATGTGCACTTCTACACCACAAATTTATCTCAAGTCCTTCAAGAGGCTGCAATTAAGATAGTTAAGCCCGTTTTCTAACAATAGTAATCCTTGGATTTCAGGCTCCAATCTAAATAGATTAAAATCCACAACTTATCAAATCTTGGATTTAACCATTAGTAATTAGCATAAACAACCAGTTCGGATAAACACAAATATCTCATTTCATTGGTATAATAGGCTTCCATTTAGTCTGTTATTAGAATTCTTTATGAATATGTATAGTCTATCTATGTATCATTTTTGTTAACATATAGGTTTTGGTCTAGTCTCTCCATTTTTTTTTGTATTTTCTTTATTTTTTTTAATAATACTTTTTTTATGTGATGGGTGATGATTGTTGTTACTTAAAGTGTCAGCTTAGATAGCTTAATTGAGATACTGATGCCTAACATGAAAACTTTTATAAAGAAAAAAAAATGTGAAGGACATACTAGGGACTAAAATGCTATCTAATCATAATCATTTTATTTTTCCACTCAATCAATTTCCAAGTATCTAATCTTGAAATTTAATTTGGGTATACTATGGAATAGAGTAGGTACTACCTCAAAGGTATCCTTTCCTACAGAGTCATAGACTACTTCAACTCCATTGCCTGATGTAATTTCATTGACGCGAGCAACAAAATCCTCTTCTTTATAGAATATAACATGATCACACCCATCCTCCTTGGCTTGAGCTGCCTTCTCTTTAGTTGACACAGTTCCTATAACAGTTGCACCGAGAGCATGTGCCCACTGGCACAATAAGGATCCAACTCCACCAGCTGCTGCATGAACAAGAATTGTATGACCAGGCTCAACCTGTAAAGTGATATGTACATAAACTCTGTTAATGATTATTTTTCATGAAGGGAATGTGTGTATTGATAACTTTGCTAATTTAGAATTTATTCATAGAGAATCATTTCATTAGTATAATAGACTTCCATCTAATCTGTTCTTAGAATTCTTTATGAGTAGGTATAGTCTACCTATGCGTTGTTTTTGTTAACATATGAATTTTGGTCTACTAATGAATGTAGATTAGCATAGTAACAAAACTAAAAGATAAAAGTAAAATAGCTTCAGCTACAAGGACAATAACATCATAGAAAATGACCTTAAAACAGCGCCGAAGCAGAAAGTGTGTTGTCATGCCTTTCAGCATGATGGATGCTGCAACAGGGGGGTCAATGGAAGAAGGAACAGGAACTACTTTATTAGCAGGAAGTATCTGTTCTTCTGCATATGAACCCATTGGTTGACCTGTATTAAGAATGAAGAAAATGTATTTAGGATTGATATCCCTTATGTAAAATACACACAAGTCTTTATTCATAGATGAGAATAATAACAGAATAATATAAACTATGGGCTAAGTCAGTCACATTCAACAACCTGCATAAGCTACAAGATCTCCAACCTGCCTACCAGTGAGTCCAGCACCCACAGCTGTCACAACCCCAACAGCTTCCATACCTGCCACATAAGAAGGGACAATCAATTCAATACATGATAACTTGGGATTTTGCGTCTCTACTTTCTTAACAGATTGTGTTTTTAGCAGTAAACACAAAAAGTAAAACAGCAAAATAATGGAAAAAGGATAATATTGACACCCACAATGCAACTTAGAGTTAAACACACACATATACATCTACAAACTAAACTCACATCACCACATTAAGGTTACTCATATTTTTGTGAAGGAGTAAATTGATTAATTTATGATTTATTCACAAAGAATCATTTTAATGGTATAATAGGCTTACATCTAGTCTGTTCTTAAAATTCTATACGAATAGGTATAGTCTACCTATGTATCATTAACATACGAGTTTTGGTCTAATCTCCTATATATATATTTTTTATTTTCTTTTTTTTAATAATACTTTTTTTTTATATGATGTTAGATGATTGTTGTTACTTAAGGTGTCAACCTAACTCAGAGGTAAAGTTGCATAGTGATGTCTAACATGAAAGTTTTATAAAAAAAAAACTCACATCACCACAAGAAAATAAATAAATTGTTGTTGTTTACTGAGAATGAAGATAGGGAAGGAACCTGGAGTGAAGGGAAAGGAGGGGGCTTTGTAAACTCCTTTGCGAAAGTAGACATCAATGAAATTGACTCCAATGGCTTTGTTCCTGATGCGAACCTCCCCTTCTTTGGGCTCTCCGATTTCCACGTCCTCCCACTTCAGAACCTGCGACGATGCGATTCACTCATCAATTCAATTAACATCACCCAGATGAGTCAAAAAAGAGAATTTATGTATAATATTTACCTGAGGGCCTCCCAGTTCGTGAACTCTGATTGCTTTCACCATGTCTGTTGTTGTTGATGATGAAAAAGAAGCTTTGATTATGAGTGAAGAAGAAGAAGAAGAAGAAGAAGAGAGTGCAGAAGGAAGCGAAGTGGATTGTTAACTCCTAATAACCTTGAAAATGACATTTGATTTCAATTGTTTGATTGGTTTTTTTGTCTCAACAAGGAGAAAAAAGGTAGTGAGGGTTTGCCTGGACTAAGGTCACAATTAGTTTAACTAACTTTCTTCAAACAAAATAATCAATGGTTGTTTTTTTTTAATAATACTAAGATCATTTCATGAACTGAAATCAATTCTTATATGTCAGATTATAACTGAGAAGAAAAATAAAGATGTTTTTTTTGCTAAAATACATATTCTGGTGAAGAAATGAAACAATTGATACATCTTACTACTACTATTGTCCAAGTAACATTTTCTTCAATTTTTAGTGTATGTAATAATTTGTGTTATACGAAAATCATGCATTCTTTGAGTCATGTGAGTTGAGTGTATTTTATTGTTTAGCTTAATATAGTTCTTATGAGTTGGGTACTCCTAATTTCAATAAATTTAAATTATGGTTAAATAAAAAATTAAATTTGGTTTATAATTGAAAATTGTTATAATGAATATTAGTTTGTCATTAAAATAATAACCGATTTTGAAAAATCTAACAAATTTCATGTTAAAAATATATTTAACCATTCAAAGTAAGAATTAGATATGGTGTAACTTTTAGATGATAAAACTCACTTATTTTTCATGCTTTTTTTTGGTCAATGGTACAATTAGTGGAGAGAATCGTGAGGGCTCAAACTAATCACCATTTACGAGTTCGTTTATGTCGAAATTTGTGAATTTGCAACTTCTGTCACATGTTATACTTCACATATACGTGGTGTTTTTGGTATATAAGCTACGATAACGTCGTTCATTGTTGCTTTTGCAGAAATTCCATTATGTTTTTCTCCAACTCAAAGAGACTTCAACAAAATTCTCGACAATCATGTTGAGCATTGTCACCATATTAGAATGCCAAAATCACTTCTCGAACAAATATATTGGTATCAATCGAGTTGATAAAAATTGGTTTATTCCATTCTTTATGTAAAGTTGTATGCAAATAAATAACACATTAAAACTTGATAAATGTCCAAATTCTTATTCACCTTCTGTGAAGAACAAAAAAAGACTTTGAATATGGAAGAAATTACTAACTTTACTTAATTATGCAGAAGCTGAGTCATAAGTTCATAACTTAAGATACTATTAGTCTGCTTTTATCAAATGAATGTAAAATTGTTACTAAATAAACCAGCTGCTTCAAAATTGTATGAATAAGAACCACTTCAGGTTGATCCAACCCTTATACAGATATACTACACCACTGCGTGATGCATTTCCACAAGTTCAGAAACAGAAGACCTACATCTCTACTAAAAGAGCAGGAATTAACTAGGCTCATTAAATAATGCTTGGCAATATTTGATTTCTGATCAATATTATGCATTACCTGAGAAAAAAATTTCTGAATTTCTAATATATACATAATGTTAGCTGAAACATTTACATGCTGATATACAAGTATGAAACACAATGTCAGCCTATAGCCTAACTTACTGAGACTGGTGCCTTGAATTTAGCTGTTTTACCTTTACCTCCATCCCATGCGGTTGTGAGGATGACCCTCCATCAGGTTGACCCTACAATAAAGTGAAATTTAAGGAATCAGAAGGGCTGAGAATATATATATTGGTGTACTTAAATAATAGTGATTTCTTTCATCAAATATGGCACTTAACATGCCACACATGCATTTGGTTGGTGCTAGCTAAAAGACAAACCCAAATGACAAACACATTGATCTTTCAAGGACCTCGAGGATTTTCAGTCTTTCAAGGACTAAAAGAACGAATTCCTAACCTTTTAGGGACAAAAATTACTATTTACTCAACAGTAAATATATAGCAGAGTCCATACCATCGCATGCATCCTTTGTGGGGCCATGTAACAGGGATCATGGATGGGTGCAATTGAGTTCAACTGTCCCTAAATCAAGATTCAACCCATAACCAGATGTTATAAATCTAAAACCCCAAACTACTAAAAATATTAGAAAAAACCCAAGAGTAGGCATTATATATTACCCGGTCTTGGATGCCTTGCTGGTTGCTATAATAATCATTACGAATAGCAGCTACTGAATTCAATTGGTGGCACTTCAACAAATTAAGGAGAGCAAATTATTCTTTGAAGTAACAGGAAGAAGATTACAACTGGTTAACTGCTACTATCACATTGAACTTCAAATTTCTAAATATTAGAGACAACCTACCATTCCCAAATCAATCCGCTGAGTAGCAAAATAGCCATCCAGATTCTGTGCCCTTGAGTTCAGCCGATCCTGTAACAGAGTTTTCCAAAAGGGCCAAAATTTCAGGATCCACACACACTCTTTTGTTTGTCACAATGCAAGCAGTAGAAATGGGAAAATGCCATACCATCTCTTGAATGCTCTGCTGTGATTCATATGAACAAGGAAGACGAGATGCTTGTGCATTGGGGTTTTCCTATAACAAATACTGACCATAAGATACTTTTCTATGATGAAATATCACAATCAGTAATGAATCTGACATGTACTTCAAACAAGAAGCACCAACCACTTGCTGCCAGCTAGAATCAACTCCCATAGCAATGATCTCTGGTTCAACGCTTACCTATTAAGCATCACTACATAAGAGGGGCACAAAAAAAGCTATCTGATGTTATGGAAACCGAGTCTGTAACATTAGCATTATGGCTGACACGACAAAACAAACCTTTCTTTTTGGAAGAGTACTATCCTTTTTGTTAGTATGATCAGCAGCATTACTAAGATTCACCTCTTGAGAACCAAAACAAGGAAGGTTCGGTTCTCTGACACTGTGAATTGTACCATTCAGGTTCTCACACTTTCTCAAAGCTTCTTCCAATACCTTTACAGCGGCAATGTACGTCTCGTATGATAAAGACCCTTCATCACCCAATTCAAAAGCTCGTTGACATAAATTTTTACAACGCTCAGTCCTAGAGTCAGAGACAACCACATCTGCCATAGACAGATTTCTCTCTGTCTGTCTGCTCTTGGCATCTTTTGTCCATCGTTTTAAAATATACTGAGGTGGGATGCTATGCACACCAGAAATCTGTAGCACAATCATTACATGCCTACAAAGATAGCCATTGAACTCAAATGAATAGCAGGAGCATGATGCTTCTGAAGTCGATTCATTCCAAGTCACAACAAAACCTTGATTGTCCTCAAAATCCTGAACCATAAAAATTTTCGTTGCCCCATCTTCGCTCTCTTTCCTTGGATGACAAGCAACAGCTCCCAAAACCTCACTCTGGAACTTCTTAAACACTGCATGAGTGTACAACTCCACCATTTGTTTACCAAAAGGTGATGGGGACTTCAACACTGGCTGTCTACGCAGCGTTTCAAAATCCGCCTTGGCTTCCTCCTCATACTTATCCCTCAACACCACTCTGTACTGCTCCATAAACTCTTTCACAGTAGTTTTCCTCTGCACATATTTATCAAACAGACAGTTCATGGCTTCTGATCTCTGCACAGTGGACATTCCTGCTAAAACCCTGCCATTCAAAAATGCAGGTACCCACTGTTTGCGATCCTCATAAATCTCACACAACCAACTCTCATCACCCATGTCAAACCTCTCAACCATCTCCCCCCACCTCTTCTCAAACTGCTCTTTTGTCCTAGACTTCAAAACACACTCACTAAACCCACTCATAAACTCCCCACCATGCTGATGCACCCACCGACCTAGCTTCTCTGGAACCTTGCTCAACACATGCCACAGACAAAAGCAATGAAAAGACTCAGGAACCACTTGAGCAACAGCTCTCTTCAGCACTTCATCACAGTCAGTGAGAATCACCTTGGGAGCATGTCCCCCCATTGCCCTCAACCAATTCCTCATCAGCCACACAAACGCAGATTCAGACCCATCAGACACAAAAGCCAACCCCAGCAACAAAAACTGAAGATGGTGGTTCACACCAACAAACGGAACAAAGGGCAATCTACACTCGTTTTTAACGTGAGTGGTGTCCAAAAGCACCACATCGCTAAAGTGTCTATAATCAAGCCTAGCCTTAGCATCCACCCAGAAAACACTCCTCAACCGCTGTGCCTCGTTAAAATCGGCCGCGTAAAAGAAATTAGGGTTTTCGTTTTGCATAGACATGAAGGTGTTAAGCAAAAATTGAAGGTCACCTTGGACGAAAGCTAAGTGTTGCAGTGTTTTTTTAACCTTGGGTTTCCTTGAGGAACTTGAGTTGTTATCATTATTATTGGGTTTAGGGTTACTGTGAATGGGGAGAATTTGGTGGTTATGGTGTTTGATGAAAGAAGAGATGATCCATGTACCGTGGGGTGTTCGTTTCACGTGCATAGAGGCCTTGCAATCGGTTTTGGCCCGGGCTCGGGCCCGTTTGGGTTTGTGCGGGCTTGGCGGGGCGCCGTAGCGAGTGCAGGCGAATTTGGCGTCGATGAAGTTGCCGGAAATTCGGGATCGCCGGCTGGCTTTGATTATGGCGGAGAAGCCCACGGATTTCGCGTGGGCTTGGTAGTAAGCGAAAGCTTCCTCCTTGGAATTAAACTCAGGCCCGGGCCCAGAAGCGGGCTCCGGCTCCATTTGAGTCGGCGATTGTGAGATGGGAAGTTCAATGAAATACAATTGGTGGGAACAAACCAAAATCTCTTCTTTTCCCTTCCTTTGGTTCTCCGACCACTTTAAATAAGCATTCTTTGTTTTGTAACCTTGGAGAAATAAATAAGGATGTTGTGGCCTAACATGTTCCTTTTTAACCAACTAGATATACAAAATGAAGTTAACATCTACAAAGTGTTTGAAAAATGTTCTGAACCACTCTTTCTGTAAGTACATTGTTGAAAAGCAAAAAGTGTTACAAATGTACAGTGTGTATAAAGCTAACTAGAAGAACAAATCCAAGTTTATTGTACCTAATCATGCAATAGACCTTTCTTGACATCTCTATGTTGTTGAACAATCAAAACTGAGCCATGAATATCAAGGTCTGAAGAGGCCAAGACATCACCAACTGTTCCTAGTTCTGGACACTCTTCCCAATCACTCATACCAATTGTTAGTGAACTCTGTCCTCTACCACCTTTTCCTACTATGAACAAAGAATACATGTCCCCTATCTCTTTCAAAGAATCCACAGTTTCTGCTCCATGCTTCACAAACTTCTCCACATACCCTATTTGCCCTGAAGTCACATACCTGTTGTAGAAGTCAACCATGAAGGTGTTGTCAATCTCATTCACAGTCTCCTCCCCAGACAATGACATCAGAATTTCGTTTTCCTCTGATTCTCCACTCTCTATCTGTTCGTTCTGTGATGAAGAACTCAGCAAAAATCTTATGATGGTCAAGTTCACGCGTGGACTTCCTGAAATGCGTAGGCTCCATGCAATAGCCTCACGGTCATCAGGGCCACCGAAGAAAAGTGTTGCAACATTTTGTATGCCTTCAGATGCTACTAGTTGTGAGAAGCCAGGTACCTTTGCAAGGCCTCTTTCCACTATCACACCAACTGAACAAGGGGCGTGTCTTAGCACCTTCTGATTGGTGATCCTTATACCCTCTTTTCCACTTTCCAATTTCCCATCAATGCGTTGGTGCTTGTGGAAGGGGAGTAGCACAATTGACACTTGGAGATCTTCTGCTTCATTGCACACATCTTCATACAATGACGGGAAAGAAGACACTGCCCTTCTTTGGTGGACTAGAATCTTTGTTTCTGCAGTGAAGGTATCCAAAGAATTGTTGATTTCCACCACATCATTGCCCCCATAGTCCTCATCGTCGCTAAGGTCAGCATTTTCTTTCTCGTGGTACAACAGGTTGGACTTGATCTTCTTCACAAGCTCTATTAGGTGCATTATGTAAGTGGTAGATGGTGATACTCTAGAGCCATGCATTGCTAGCACTGTGGCAAGTATGGCAGATACCTGTCGAGGGTCATACACACAAGCCAGAATTCGGAGCTCATCTTCCATTTGCTGTGGTTCAATTGCAGTGTAGTTGTTTGCAAACATTTTGTCTTCCCCTCTCACCAGAAAAGCCACAATTACTCCTGATATTATTGTGTTAAGTACTATTGATACCAACAGAACATTGTACGCTTCTGAATCGAAAGTCTGTGAATCAACACAAGAGCCATTGAATTAGTTTGCAAATTTGAGACGATTTCAATTCTGAGTAATGGATAAACTCCTTCGCATGTACTTGAAAGAGGAAAAGCTAGGAAGGTACAACGCATGGAGTTTTTCCATATATCAAAATCAACTTAACTTCTAAGCTTGTTGAATGAAAAGAGCTTCTATAAATTTAAGTTCATGAGTTGATGTTAGATTAAGCGATAACCTCAGTTCATTTCATCTTTTAATCCAAACAGGTTATGATTCAACAGAGTCAGGAAATATACTCACTATTACTTGCTTTGCTGCTGCACCAATGAATAGAAGATCGGCATAACCTCTAGTGTTCAATATGAAGCCAAGAAAAATCCCTTCACTTGTGGGGATTTTGAGGTAGCGGGAAACTAAAAGAGTTCCACCAAGTTTGCTTCCAATGCTCAATAATATCAATATGGCCATACAGGCCACACGCTGCAAGCTCCTGAAGACATTTATCAGGTCACACTGCAAGCCTAAGTAGCCAAAATATACTGGAAGAACAAAGTTGTAAATAGAATAACCAAGTTTGTGCAGCAATGTTCTAGCTGTTTTCCCTTCCTTGGGGAACAACAAACCAATGATGAAACAACTGATAATACTGTTGTAACCCCAAATCTCTATTATCATTGAGCTAGTCAGAAGCAGTAACAGAATGAGTAACAACTCAGGAGCCTTGAGGTACTTCTGGTTTCTATTTCTTGCGTTTAACCAAACTGCCAAGTACCTGTTTATGTAAACCACAAGGACAGTGATTATAACGCAACCTAGACCAGCAGAAATGTGATTTGGTTTTCTCCAGTTAATCATCACGTTGAAGAGCAACAAGCACCCCATTTCTGTGATCAATGCAGATGACACCGCCATACGCCCCACGTCTGATGCTGCAAACCTCAACTCTGCTGCCAAACGAATCACCATAGGGGAGCTTGTGTATGACACCACTAGCATGATGATCATGGAAAAATAATATAAAGGGGCATTGTCAATGGTGTTTAGCTCTTGATGCAAGTAAAATGAGACAGATAGACCAAAAACACCACCCATTAGGGCACCACCACAGGCTACAAAGCTGACCCTACGCAGATTGCGCATTGCGTAGTGAATATTCATCTCTAACCCAAACAAAAACATGAAATTTATGCGACAGAAGAAGCTCACAACTTCATAGTAATTTATTGAACTAGCAGGAAAGAATGTAGCCTTTATATAGTCAATGTGTGACATTGGACCTAGCGCCAACCCTGCCTGTCGAACAACAATGCAACAAAAAAGAGTCAATATTGATACCAACAGAAAAAAAAACTTCTTTGTTCAACATTCATTAACAACATTAAGGTCCTTGGTGATTGATTATTACCAGAATCTGTGCAATTGGTCCAGGTTGACCCACAGTCCTAAACACAACGTTGAAGACATGTGACACGACAAGAATGCATGACACTTGCATGCCCATTGAGCTTAGGGGGTTAACCAGATCATTGTTACAGAACATGGAGTGAGTGGCATCCATTGTGCTTCCAGTGTTTCTCAAATCTCAAACAAAAATTAAGAGGAATCAAACGTTACAGAAACAATTGATACGAGGTTCTATGTTCTGTCGATTTTCTTTTGCATGAGGGAATGATGCATTCTTTGTTTCAGATCCTAAATTATTGGTGAAAGACACGTAACACAACACAGACCCCTTATACTTTAGCTCATGTTAACACTTATTTATTATTTTTTACACAACTCAACAAATATTTTTCTGGCCACAGTAGTTATTATTTATATATATATATATATATCTGAAAATATTATTAAAATAATGAATATTTAGTTTTGTTATTTGAGAATAAAAAAAGAGAGTGAAAGACAAAAGTAGTTTAATGGTGGTGAGTTAATCTTGGGACTTAGTCAGAGCAGTCGCCTTCCAATTCCCATATCTCTGTCTTGTCATCTGCTGCAGTCTTTTCTCATAACTCCAATTTCTCTCTCTCTCTCTCTCTCTCTCTCTCTCTCTCTCTCTCTCTCTTTCAGCTTTGGCGCAAAACCCATCAAAAAGTTTTCACCTTTCTTCTCTCCAATTCCTTGCGGTAACAAATAGGTTTTTCAATTACTTCATTTTTCCATTGGGTTCTCTTCTTTGCTTTTCATTGTTCCAAACTGCAGACTAACCGTAGAGGGTCGATCGGTTCTCTTCCTTGGCTTCTACTGCACACACTATTTGTTGTTGCTGTGATTTCGCTCTCGTGTAAAATTGTTCTTTTATGGGCTTGATTTTCGAGGAAATCGATGATCAGAAAGCTGCTCACTAACTTTATTGTATTTCTGAAGGTGTTGGGATCGTGTTAATGACTAGAATTTTGTCAATTGTTGTTGCTGTTGACTCGTCTTTTTGTGGGTTCTCGTGCAGGATCAAGTAACGACTTTTGAGCTTGTTCTTGACCTCTGTCTTCCATGCCTTCGATCATGTCACCCCAGTGGCAAGACAAGGCTGCTGGTTTCCTTTCTTCCTCCGGTACCATTCACTAAATTGTTGCACTTTTCTCTTTCCTGTTTACTTTGTTCTTATTTGTAAGATAAAGTATAAATTCAAATCAACTCTTGGACAATTTGTACCTGAGATTTTGTGTAAATTAATTCCATGAACTTATTTTAATTCATGAAAGAAGGTTAATTCGTTTTGTTTGCTTTTTTTCTAGTTATTGAGAAGTTTGTTTTAATTAAGCTTTCTGGTCTCTGATTGTTCATGTATGAGTTTGATGTAGGAGTCAAGCTTAAAGAAGCCAAGGAATCAGCCGGAACATTTG